>NW_028164649.1:7500-66143 GCF_964263955.1 Coregonus lavaretus
AACATGTGAAGAACTCGTTAGCGACAGCAGCTCTTGGGTCTAGGGAGGTACAGTAAACACTAAAGTTTTAATTTCAAGGGCCAGTGCAGTGTGTTTTTATATATTTCCACACTATGAGGTTGGAACAATGGGGAAGAGTGGGGTAAGTTGAGCCATTTTTTTACATTCAGCATCACTCCGTCAAGGGAAATAGAAATATAGTATCTACATATATTTCAGGATGTTGTGTATCCCTACAGATAATCTGAATTCATGTAAATATTATTGATGAAAACATACCCTGTCCAAAAAAAGTGCTCTCTTGGCAGCGGGACAGGGTAAGTTAAGCCGCCTACACAATTCTGTACAGAACGAAATATTACCACTACCTTTTTAAACCATGTCTATCTTTATTTTCCAAACACAATTCAACACAAACGCAATCACTTTTTTGTCTTTTAGGCATTTTAAGCATATTTTAACACAGGCGTAACACCTAAGAAACACTTTTAACATAGGCCAGGCCCTGTTGTTACCTCATATCCCAGCGATAATGCCTTGCATTACACCTGGGAAGAAAACACTTCAATTTGCTCAACTTGCCATTGGCTCAACCATTAGCTCAACATTTTCACTATATTAGCCCACACAGTGTCACGACTTCTTCCGAGGCTGCCTCCCCTCCTTGTTCGGGCAGGCTTCGGCGTTCGTCGTCACCGGCTTACTAGCCACTGCCGCTCCATATATCATCATTCCATTTGTCTTGTCTTGTCAATTACACACACCTGGTTCTTATCCCCTCATTAGTCTGTGTATAAGTGTTCCCTCTGCCCCCTTGTCCTTGTGGGTGATTGTTTTATGTGAGGTGAGTGTAGCTCGGTGGAGCTACTCGTACCTTGTTATTGCCGGGGTAGATATTTCCCCTGTGCCTGTATTTTGTGGTCGCTATCCAGCGCAACTGTGTATGACGGAATAAACTCTGTATTCTGTGATTTACCCTCCTGCGCCTGACTCCTTCTAATCACACTCATCACACACAGCTACAAGGATGCACTTTCAGTTGATATAAGTTGCGTGGACTCACTCTGTGTGCAATAATAGTGGTTAACATTACTTTTGAATGATTACCCCATCTTGGTACCCTATACATACAATTATCTGTAAGGTCCATCAGTCGAGTAGTGAATTTCAAGCACAGATTCAACAACAAAGACCAGGGAGGTTTTCCAATGCCTTTTCTAAAGCAGACATTGAATATCCCTTTGAGCATGGTGACGTTATTAATTAAGCTTTGGACGGTGTATCAATACACCCATTCACTACAAAGATTCAGGCGTCCTTCCTAACTCAGTTGACGGATAGGAAGGAATCCGCTGAGGGATTTCACCATGAGGCCAATGGTGATGTTAAAACAGTTACAGAGTTTAATGGCTATGATAGGAGAAAACTGAGGATGGATCAACAACATTGTAGTTATTCCACAATACTAACCTAAATGAGTGAAAAGAAGGAAGTCTTTTATAAATAAAAATAAAAATAAGAATAAAAATAAACATGCATCCTGTTTGCAACAAGGTACTAAAGTAATAATGAAAAAATTTGTCCTGAATACAAAGCGTTATGTTTGGGGCAAATCCAACACAACACATTACTGAGTACCACTCTTCATATTTTCGAGCATTGTGGTGGCCGCACCATGTTATGAATATCCTCGTCACCGGCAAGGACAAGGTAGTTATTTTTGGGGGGGGATAAAAAGAAAGGGAATAGAGCTAAGCACAGACAAAATCCTAGAGGAAAACCTGGTTCAGTCTGCTTTCCAACAGACACTGGGAATTCCCCTTTCATCAGGACAATAACCTAAAACTAAAGGATACATATACACTGGAGTTGGTTACCAAGACGACACTGAATGTTTCTGAGTGTCCTAGTTACAGTTTTGACTTAAATCGGCTTGAAAATGGCTGTCTAGCAATGATCAACAACCAACTGGACAGAGCTTGAAGAGTAAAAAAAGAATGTGTAAATACTGTACAGTCCAGGTGTGCAAAGCTCTTAGAGACTTACCCAGAAAGACTTGCAGCTGTAATCGCTGCCAAAGGTGATTCTAACATGTATTGACTCAGGGGGTTGAAAGCTTATTGAATCAAGATACATTAGTGTTTTATTTTTCATTCATTTTTTTTTTTATGTTAGAATTTGACATTACAGAGTATTTAGTGTAGGTAGTTGAAAAAAAAGTATATTAAATCTATTTTAATCCCAATTTGTTACACAACAAAATGTGGAAAAATGTAAGGGGTGTGATGACTTTCTGAAGGCACTGTAAACGGGTCTTTTCCATTTATGGTTTAACATTTATGTATTAACATTTATTAATTATGTGTGTGTATGATAACATCTCTGGAGGGTTTTTACATAAGGAGTTGAGGCTAACCAAACTGGAAAATCTGCGGTAAAAATATGTTTGACTTCAAAAGCAAATAAAGGCAACCCTGTGTAACTTTTGTTCTAAATCTCTGCAAAACAGCAGGATATTTCATGCTTTCTGTATCTGTACGCACGCACAAACACACGCACACACGCACGCACACACACACAGGCAGATCAGATCTCTGGGTCCTACGAGGGCAGCTTTAACCAGAGGATGAGGGTTAGAGGGGGTAACAGTAGAGAGAATGGGACAGACCGGGTCAGAGAAAGCTCATTCCCCTCCATTGATCTCCAATGATCTGCTCTATCAGCCTAACAGCAATCAATGGCTCGGCTTTAGAGAGAAAAACACAGTCCTCTTCAGAGAGAGGGGAAGAACAAGGGAAAAACACAGTCCTCTCCAGGGAGAAGGGAAGAACAGAGGGAAAAACCCAGTCCTCTCCAGAGAGAGGGGAAGAACAAGGGAAAAACACAGTCCTCTCCAGAGAGAGGGGAAGAACAGAGGGAAAAACACAGTCCTCTCCAGAGAGAGGGGAAGAACAGAGGGAAAAACACAGTCCTCTCCAGAGAGAGGGGAAGAACAGAGGGACAAACACAGTCCTCTCCAGAGAGAAGGGAAGAACAGAGGGAAAAACACAGTCCTCTCCAGAGAGAGGGGAAGAACAGAGGGAAAAACACAGTCCTCTCCAGAGAGAGGGGAAGAACAGAGGGAAAAACACAGTCCTCTCCAGAGAGAGGGGAAGAACAGAGGGAAAAACACAGTCCTCTCCAGAGAGAAGGGAAGAACAGAGGGAAAAACACAGTCCTCTACAGAGAGAAGGGAAGAACAGAGGGAAAAACACAGTCCTCTCCAGAGAGAAGGGAAGAACAGAGGGAAAAACACAGTCCTCTACAGAGAGAAGGGAAGAACAGAGGGAAAAACACAGTCCTCTCCAGAGAGAGGGGAAGAACAGAGGGACAAACACAGTCCTCTCCAGAGAGAGGGGAAGAACAGAGGGAAAAACACAGTCCTCTCCAGAGAGAGGGGGAAGAACAGAGGGAAAAACACAGTCCTCTCCAGAGAGAAGGGAAGAACAGAGGGGGGAAAAGAGCACGATAAAGGATAGAATAAAAAGAAAAGGAAAGAAACAGGGAGAGATGCAGTGAATGAGAGGAGCACTGAGGAGGGAAAGATTGAAGCAGGGAAAGTGCTGTGTTTAGTGGAGTTCTAAACTACGCATGGAAACATTCCCCTCTTTCATGTCCACAAACTCTGAGCGCTACAGTATATAAACTAGAACACAAAGTATCTCTCTCTCTTGCTCTCTCCCTCCCTCCTTTATTTCTCTAGTCTCTTGCATTATTCTCCCCCTTTAAAACATCTCTCCAGGCAGTTTTCCTGTCTTTCTTGGCCCTGTCTCTCTCACTGTTGTCCTCTTTTCTTTGATCCCCCCTCTTCTCTGTGCTGGTTATCCCCCCTCTTCTCTGTGCTGGTTATCTCCCCTCTTCTCTGTGCTGGTTATCTCCCCTCTTCTCTGTGCTGGTTATCTCCCCTCTTCTCTGTGCTGGTTATCTCCCCTCTTCTCTGTGCTGGTTCTCTCCCCTCTTCTCTGTGCTGGTTATCTCCGCTCTTCTCTGTGCTGGTTATCTCCCCTCTTCTCTGTGCTGGTTATCTCCCCTCTTCTCTGTGCTGGTTCTCTCCCCTCTTCTCTGTGCTGGTTCTCTCCCCTCTTCTCTGTGCTGGTTATCTCCCCTCTTCTCTGTGCTGGTTATCTCCCCTCTTCTCTGTGCTGGTTATCTCCCCTCTTCTCTGTGCTGGTTATCTCCCCTCTTCTCTGTGCTGGTTCTCTCCCCTCTTCTCTATGCTGGTTCTCTCCCCTATTCTCTGTGCTGGTTATCCCCCCTCTTCTCTGTGCTGGTTATCCCCCCTCTTCTCTGTGCTGGTTATCTCCCCTCTTCTCTGTGCTGGTTATCCCCCCTCTTCTCTGTGCTGGTTATCCCCCCTCTTCTCTGTGCTGGTTATCTCCCCTCTTCTCTGTGCTGGTTATCTCCCCTCTTCTCTGTGCTGGTTATCTCCCCTCTTCTCTGTGCTGGTTATCTCCCCTCTTCTCTGTGCTGGTTATCTCCCCTCTTCTCTGTGCTGGTTATCCCCCCTCTTCTCTGTGCTGGTTATCTCCCCTCTTCTCTGTGCTGGTTATCCCCCCTCTTCTCTGTGCTGGTTATCTCCCCTCTTCTCTGTGCTGGTTATCTCCCCTCTTCTCTTCTCTTCTCGATGCTGGTTATTGTCAGTTATAGTGGACAGAGAACAGGTCTGCTGACACAGACAAAATAACAGCATTGTGTTCTGCTCTCAGCCAGCCAGCCAGTCAGTCAGTCAGCCAGCCAGCCAGCCAGCGCTCAGTTTAAACAGGATAATGACAGACGTTGCGCTCCAAATAACACCAAGTCATTTTCCACTTTGGTGTACATCGATTCACTATTATGACCACAATCCTCTCATACACACACACACACACACACACACACACACACACACACACACACACATACACACATACACACATACACACACACACACACACACACATACATACAAGCACACACATACAAGCACACACACACACACACTTGCTGTCTGTGTGTGTTGACAGAGGGAGGGGCTATCCAGTCTCCTCACCAGGCTGTATCTCACTGGGGTGTCCATAGGGTCAGGAGACTGGGTGGGGGACAGACACACACGTGTGACAGTGCCCAGCATGAGGTCTGATGGCTCGTGATGTCTGTCAGTGTGTGTGTGTGTGGATTAGGACACTTGCACCTGGCAGCACAATTGAGGGACAGACTGGCACAGCAGACGGCACTGTGGCACCACTCGCTCTCTGGCCCTCATTGTCACCCCAGTGGCTCGGAGTGTGTGTGAGGGAGGTGTGGGTCGGAGTGTGTTTCAGGGAGGTGTGGCTCGGAGTGTGTGTCAGGGAGGTGTGGCTCGGAGTGTGTGTCAGGGAGGTGTGGCTCGGAGTGTGTCAGGGAGGTGTGGCTCGGAGTGTGTGTCAGGGAGGTGTGGCTCGGAGTGTGTTTCAGGGAGGTGTGGCTCGGAGTGTGTGTCAGGGAGGTGTGGCTCGGAGTGTGTTTCAGGGGGGTGTGGCTCGGAGTGTGTTTCAGGGAGGTGTGGCTCGGAGTGTGTTTCAGGGAGGCGTGGCTCGGAGTGTGTGAGGGAAGTGTGGCTCGGAGTGTGTTTCAGGGAGGTGTGTCTCGGAGTGTGTGAGGGAAGTGTGGCTCGGAGTGTGTTTCAGAAGGTGTGGCTCGGAGTGTGTGAGGGAAGTGTGGCTCGGAGTGTGTGTCAGGGAGGTGTGGCTCGGAGTGTGTGAGGGAAGTGTGGCTCGGAGTGTGTGTCAGGGAGGTGTGGCTCGGAGTGTGTGAGGGAAGTGTGGCTCGGAGTGTGTGTGAGGGAGGTGTGGCTCGGAGTGTGTGTGAGGGAGGTGTGGGCAGATCATGCATGTGTATGTGTGTGTGAATGTTAATTTATATTTTATATCAGAATTGTATGTTAAAATGTATGTGTATGTGAATGTTAATTTATATTTTATATCAGAATTGTATGTTAAAATGTATGTGTGTGTGAATGTTAATTTCTATTTTTCTTTCAGAATTGTATGTTAAAATCTATGTGTGTGTGAATGTTAATGTATCTTTTTCTTTCAGAATTGTATGTTAAAATGTATGTGTGTGTGAATGTTAATTTATATTTTTCTTTCAGAATTGTATGTTAAAATGTATGTGTGTGTGAATGTTAATTTATATTTTTCTTTCAGAATTGTATGTTAAAATGTATGTGTGTGTGAATTAGGATGAAGGTGAAATAATAGCAGGATAAGGATTTGCCATACAAGCTGAAAGGATGCATCTTTAACCTGGGGGGAGTGGGGTAACTAAAACCAATAAGAGATCACACACACACAGCCAGCCCAGAGGTCCCACCCAGGGTCAGGGGTTAACTGCGCAGAGTGTTAGGTCACAGGGGTTAAACTGGGTACTTAGGCCACCAGTCAGGGTAGGTACACCATTGTGTGTGTCTGTCACTGGTTATACCTTTGTCTGTTTGTCCTTCCGTGTGTTTTCGTGTGTGTACAAACGAGTGTGTGTGTATGTGTGTATAAATATGTGTGAAAACGTCCCCTTGGGAATGTGGGTTTTGTATGCTTCTCTCTGTGTGTGTGTGTGTGTGTGTGTGTGTGTGTGTGTGTGTGTGTGTGTGTGTATGTGTGTGTGTGTCCTGTACCTAGCCAGTCGTTGAACTTCTTGACCTCAGAGGGCAGGCCCAGCTCAGTGAAGTCTCCCGTGTGGAGCAGCACGTCACCATAGGGCATCTGGATCCCATCTGTACGGGAGTGTGTGTCCGACACACACACAAACCGCGTGTGTCCTGCTGGCTTAGGAGTGTCATACGGGGTAGGGTCCACCCTGAGAGAGAGAGAGAGAGAGAGAGAGAGAGAGGGGGGGGGGGAAAGGGAGGAGAGATGAAAGAGGGACGAGAAAGAGAGAAAGGAAGTCCGTAAAAAAAGGGGGAGAAAGAAGGAAACAGAGAAAATAAATATGAGAGAGAAAATAAAGAGAATAGAGCTGTACTCAGAGACACCCCCTGTCCTACAGTAGCTGTACTCAGAGACACCCCCTGTCCTACAGTAGCTGTACTCAGAGACACCCCCTGTCCTACAGTAGCTGTACTCAGAGACACATCCTGTCCTACAGTAGCTGTACTCAGAGACACAACCTGTCCTACAGTAGCTGTACTCAGAGACACATCCTGTCCTACAGTAGATGTATTCCTCAGAGACACATCCTGTCCTACAGTAGCTGTACTCAGAGACACATCCTGTCCTACAGTAGCTGTCTTTAGAGACACATCCTGTCCTACAGTAGATGTATTCCTCAGAGACACATCCTGTCCTACAGTAGATGTATTCCTCAGAGACACATCCTGTCTCAGACACCAGGTCAGTAGAAATGGTGGAATGAGGGAGCTAGCTGCAGCACCCTGTATATCAGAGCATTAGGCTGGAGTTCACAAACTGCTTTCACTCAGGTCCAACTTTAAACACTGTTATCCTCCCAAGTCCACTGCAGGTCAAGGGTCAAGGACTAGGGTTCTACTGGAAGAGACCAGGATGGAAACATACTGAAAGCAGGACGAACACGGTCAGCCCCTCTTTGTTCTTTTAACATGAGAAAATGATGGATTTTGTGTCTCGATTTTCACAAACTCCCCAACAGAGTAGCTTTTAGTAGCTTGACTTTGCGTGAAGCATAAAATAAAATGATTATAGGAGTCATCTGTAGTTGAAGATGGCATCAATTGGAGCAGCTAAATCACGTTATTTCAACATAATTTATGTGATGGAAAAAGAAGCCACATTTATTTGAGAAAAAGTTTAAAGGATTTTTTTTTTTTTACCAGTAGTCAGGAAAAACCTTCCAGAAAAAAGGCTGATTATTTTTGCTGGCAAATTGGGGAAAGGGTGTTAAATTAAAAACTGTATTTTTCTGTCCATTTGTGAAAAGAAAAATCACTTAGACCCTGGTCTCGCCTGGGCATCCTTTTATTTATGTCTGCTATAAAAGGAAGAAAACGGATAGAGAGAGCGTTTGAAAGGAGGGAGAGAAAATCTTGTCAGTAATTGAAGTCAGCAATGTGCAATCCCCCACACTCTGCCAATAGGCCATTATTTCATTAGGAGATGAGATGTCACTCTACAGACAACATCAGCCCCATAATCAACACATCTGTCTCCCACAAACCTGACAAGCACACACACACACGTGCACGCACACAAAATAAAATGTAAAATGTGCACGCACAGAATATATAATTTGAGTCCACACAGTCGACACCCATTCTCACCCATTCTCTCAAACACACACACACACACACACACACACACACACACACACACACACACACACACACACACACACACACACACATCATTAACAGAAATGGGAGTGAAAGACATTACGGAACAAAGAAAAACCTCTTCAAAAATCAGTCTGAAATTTAAATTGCTTCACTAATAAGGCTCCCAAATGCTCTGCAGTGCAGATCCCCAGATATGGGTTCGTCTTATAAGGCAAAGATGGTGCTCTCTCTCCTTTTCAGAAGAACCTTTCATCCATGCAGGGATTTGGGTCGGGGGCCTGTTTGCCTACAGCATGTGAGGCCAGGCAGGCAGGGTTTCCTCTACCATGTCTTAGGCAGGAAGGTACTCATTCTGGCTCTGTAACCCACTGCCTAGAAAAGCATCTAGCCTTTATAAACATGTTGGTGCAGCCTAACATGCTGCCTCAGTAGCCTTTATAAACATGTTGGTGCAGCCTAACATGCTGCCTCAGTAGCCTTTATAAACATGTTGGTGCAACCTAACATGTTGTCTCAGTAGCCTTTATAAACATGTTGGTGCAGCCTAACATGTTGTCTCAGTAGCCTTTATAAACATGTTGGTGCAGCCTAACATGCTGCCTCAGTAGCCTTTATAAACATGTTGGTGCAGCCTAACATGCTGTCTCAGTAGCCTTTATAAACATGTTGGTGCAACCTAACATGTTGTCTCAGTAGCCTTTATAAACAAGTTGGTGCAGCCTAACATGTTGTCTCAGTAGCCTTTATAAACATGTTGGTGCAGCCTAACATGTTTTCTCAGTAGCCTTTATAAACATGTTGGTGCAGCCTAACATGCTGCCTCAGTAGCCTTTATAAACATGTTGGTGCAGCCTAACATGCTGCCTCAGTAGCCTTTATAAACATGTTGGTGCAGCCTAACATGCTGCCTCAGTAGCCTTTATAAACATGTTGGTGCAGCCTAACATGCTGCCTCAGTAGCCTTTATAAACATGTTGGTGCAGCCTAACATGCTGCCTCAGTAGCCTTTATAAACATGTTGGTGCAGCCTAACATGCTGCCTCAGTAGCCTTTATAAACATGTTGGTGCAGCCTAACATGCTGCCTCAGTAGCCTTTATAAACATGTTGGTGCAGCCTAACATGCTGCCTCAGTAGCCTTTATAAACATGTTGGTGCAGCCTAACATGCTGTCTCAGTAGCCTTTATAAACATGTTGGTGCTTGCAGCCTAACATGTTGTCTCAGTAGCCTTTATAAACATGTTGGTGCAACCTAACATGTTTTCTCAGTAGCCTTTATAAACATGTTGGTGCAGCCTAACATGCTGCCTCAGTAGCCTTTATAAACATGTTGGTGCAACCTAACATGTTGTCTCAGTAGCCTTTATAAACAAGTTGGTGCAGCCTAACATGTTGTCTCAGTAGCCTTTATAAACATGTTGGTGTAGCCTAACATGTTTTCTCAGTAGCCTTTATAAACATGTTGGTGCAGCCTAACATGTTGACTCAGTAGCCTTTATAAACATGTTGGTGCAGCCTAACATGCTGCCTCAGTAGACTTTATAAACATGTTGGTGCAGCCTAACATGTTTTCTCAGTAGCCTTTATAAACATGTTGGTGCAGCCTAACATGCTGCCTCAGTAGCCTTTATAAACATGTTGGTGCAGCCTAACATGCTGCCTCAGTAGCCTTTATAAACATTTTGGTGCAGCCTAACATGCTGCCTCAGTAGCCTTATTAAACATGTTGGTGCAGCCTAACATGTTTTCTCAGTAGCCTTTATAAACATGTTGGTGCAGCCTAACATGCTGCCTCAGTAGCCTTTATAAACATGTTGGTGCAGCCTAACATGTTGACTCAGTAGCCTTTATAAACATGTTGGTGCAGCCTAACATGCTGCCTCAGTAGACTTTATAAACATGTTGGTGCAGCCTAACATGTTTTCTCAGTAGCCTTTATAAACATGTTGGTGCAGCCTAACATGCTGCCTCAGTAGCCTTTATAAACATGTTGGTGCAGCCTAACATGCTGCCTCAGTAGCCTTTATAAACATTTTGGTGCAGCCTAACATGCTGCCTCAGTAGCCTTATTAAACATGTTGGTGCAGCCTAACATGTTTTCTCAGTAGCCTTTATAAACATGTTGGTGCAGCCTAACATGCTGCCTCAGTAGCCTTTATAAACATGTTGGTGCAGCCTAGCATGCTGCCTCAGTAGCCTTTATAAACATGTTGGTGCAGCCTAACATGCTGTCTCAGTAGCCTTTATAAACATGTTGGTGCAGCCTAACATGCTGCCTCAGTAGCCTTTATAAACATGTTGGTGCAGCCTAACATGCTTTCTCAGTAGCCTTTATAAACAAGTTGGTGCAGCCTAACATGTTTTCTCAGTAGCCTTTATAAACATGTTTGTACAGCCTAACATGTTTTCTCAGTAGCCTTTATAAACATGTTGGTGCAGCCTAACATGTTTTCTCAGTAGCATTTATAAACATGTTGGTGCAGCCTAACATGCTGCCTCAGTAGCCTTTATAAACATGTTGGTGCAGCCTAACATGCTGCCTCAGTAGCCTTTATAAACATGTTGGTGCAGCCTAACATGTTTTCTCAGTAGCCTTTATAAACATGTTGGTGCAGCCTAACATGCTGCCTCAGTAGCCTTTATAAACATGTTGGTGCAGCCTAGCATGCTGCCTCAGTAGCCTTTATAAACATGTTGGTGCAGCCTAACATGCTGCCTCAGTAGCCTTATTAAACATGTTGGTGCAGCCTAACATGTTTTCTCAGTAGCCTTTATAAACATGTTGGTGCAGCCTAACATGCTGCCTCAGTAGCCTTTATAAACATGTTGGTGCAGCCTAGCATGCTGCCTCAGTAGCCTTTATAAACATGTTGGTGCAGCCTAACATGCTGTCTCAGTAGCCTTTATAAACATGTTGGTGCAGCCTAACATGCTGCCTCAGTAGCCTTTATAAACATGTTGGTGCAGCCTAACATGCTTTCTCAGTAGCCTTTATAAACAAGTTGGTGCAGCCTAACATGTTTTCTCAGTAGCCTTTATAAACATGTTGGTGCAGCCTAACATGTTTTCTCAGTAGCCTTTATAAACATGTTGGTGCAGCCTAACATGTTTTCTCAGTAGCATTTATAAACATGTTGGTGCAGCCTAACATGCTGCCTCAGTAGCCTTTATAAACATGTTGGTGCAGCCTAACATGCTGCCTCAGTAGCCTTTATAAACATGTTGGTGCAGCCTAACATGTTTTCTCAGTAGCCTTTATAAACATGTTGGTGCAGCCTAACATGCTGCCTCAGTAGCCTTTATAAACATGTTGGTGCAGCCTAGCATGCTGCCTCAGTAGCCTTTATAAACATGTTGGTGCAGCCTAACATGCTGCCTCAGTAGCCTTTATAAACATGTTGGTGCAGCCTAACATGCTTTCTCAGTAGCCTTTATAAACAAGTTGATGCAGCCTAACATGTTTTCTCAGTAGCCTTTATAAACATGTTGGTGCAGCCTAACATGCTGCGTCAGTAGCCTAACGCCGGGAAATATCTTTGGGAATTTAAAAGCAGGGCCATATGGAGGCTGACTGTAGGTCCAGACCTATCTATCTCCCTGGTGTGGAGAGGCTGACTGTAGGTCCAGACCTATCTATCTCCCTGGTGTGGAGAGGCTGACTGTAGGTCCAGACCTATCTATCTCCCTGGTGTTGAGAGGCTGACTGTAGGTCCAGACCTATCTATCTCCCAGGGGTGGAGAGGCTGACTGTAGGTCCAGACCTATCTATCTCCCTGGTGTTGAGAGGCTGACTGTAGGTCCAGACCTATCTATCTCCCTGGTGTTGAGAGGCTGACTGTAGGTCCAGACCTATCTATCTCCCTGGGGTGGAGAGGCTGACTGTAGGTCCAGACCTATCTATCTCCCTGGTGTTGAGAGGCTGACTGTAGGTCCAGACCTATCTATCTCCCTGGTGTTGAGAGGCTGACTGTAGGTCCAGACCTATCTATCTCCCTGGGGTGGAGAGGCTGACTGTAGGTCCAGACCTATCTATCTCCCTGGTGTTGATAGGCTGACTGTAGGTCCAGACCTATCTATCTCCCTGGGGTGGAGAGGCTGACTGTAGGTCCAGACCTATCTATCTCCCTGGTGTGGAGAGGCTGACTGTAGGTCCAGACCTATCTATCTCCCTGGTGTGGAGAGGCTGACTGTAGGTCCAGACCTATCTATCTCCCTGGTGTTGAGAGGCTGATTGTAGGTCCAGACCTATCTATCTCCCTGGTGTGGAGAGGCTGACTGTAGGTCCAGACCTATCTATCTCCCTGGTGTGGAGAGGCTGACTGTAGGTCCAGACCTATCTATCTCCCTGGGGTGGAGAGGCTGACTGTAGGTCCAGACCTATCTATCTCCCTGGGGTGGAGAGGCTGACTGTAGGTCCAGACCTATCTATCTCCCTGGTGTGGAGAGGCTGACTGTAGGTCCAGACCTATCTATCTCCCTGGGGTGGAGAGGCTGACTGTAGGTCCAGACCTATCTATCTCCCTGGTGTGGAGAGGCTGACTGTAGGTCCAGACCTATCTGTGACCAGCTGCTCAACTCAAACTCACTAAATCGAGATAGGAAAGAAAATTAAATGAAAACGTAGCAGCGGAGAAAACAATATTTGCTATTGACCGGGGTGCAGTAAATAAAACATGGACACACAGAAACAGCATGCACACACACCCACACACACACGGCAGTGTAACTGATTAGATTTGGTCCACTGTGGCCGAGACGTCCTGGAGCTTTAGAGGATTCGACAGTTCTAGTTATGGAAGAGGCATTGGTGCAGAACCCTGTCGCCAACACACACACACACACACACACACACACACACACACACACACACACACACACACACACACACACACACACACACACACAGACCCACATATATAAACTGCTAACAGGACCCTAGTACAGCCATGACATGCTATGCTTGCCAACCATATCTCTATGCCTTCAGATCCATTCCATTTACAGTTATGCTAAGATAAAGAATCACGCACCCACCCTCTCACACAAACACACACACAACCACACACCCACACTCACACAAACACACACACACACACAAAGACGAGGGTAGACTGGCACGTACCGAAATAAGGAGAGGAAAAGAGAGGAAAAGCCATCTCTTCTCCTTTGAGATTTAATCCACCCACAGAATGAAAATAAATACCTGCAGCCCCTATCAATTAGAGCAGGCCATGCCAAGCCTCAGAACCAACACTATAACACTATATTAATTTAGGAGACGTTACACACACACACACACACACACACACACACACACACACACACACACACACACAGTTAGCATGCAGTATGTTAATAATATATATACTCAGTATGTAGGCCTAGTCAGTTAGCATGCAGTATGTCATCAATATACACTGAACAAATATATAAACGCAACATGTAAAGTGTTGGTCCCATGTTTCATGAGCTGAAATAAAAGATCCCAGAAATCTTCCATATAGAAATCTTCCATATGCACAAAAAACGTATTTCTCTGAAATGTTGTGCACAAATTTGTTTACATCCCTGTTAGTGAGCATTTCTCCTTTGCCAAGATAATCCATCCACCTGACAGGTGTGGCATATCAAGAAGCTGATTAAACAGCATGATCATTACACCGGTGGACCTTGTAGTGGGGACAATAAAAGGCCACTAAAATGTGCAGTTTTGTCACACAACACAATGCCGCAGATGTCTCAAGTTTTGAGGGAGTGTGAAATTGGCATGCTGACTGCAGGAATGTCCACCAGAGCTGTTGCAAAATAATTTAATGTAAATTTTTCTACCATAAGCCGCCTCCAACGTCATTTTAGAGAATTTGGCAGTGCATCCAACCGGCCTCACAACCGCATACCATGTGTATGGCGTCGTGTGGGCGAGTGGTTTGCTGATGTCAACATGTCAACCATCGTGGTCCTCTGTAGCTCAGCTGGTAGAGCACAGCTGGTAGAGCACGGCGCTTGTAACGCCAAGGTAGTGGGTTCGATCCCCGGGACCACCCATACAAAACAAAAAACAAAACAAAAAACATGTATGCACGTATGACTGTAAGTCGCTTTGGATAAAAGCGTCTGCTAAATGGCATATTATTATTATTATAAATTATTGTGGACAGCGGTGGGGTTATGGTATGGGCAGGCATAAGCTACGGACAACGAACACAATTGAATTTTATCAATGAAAATTTTAATGCAGAGATACCATGACGAGATCTTGAGGCCCATTGCCGTGCCATTCATCCGCCACAATCACCCGATGTTTCAGCATGGTAATGCACGGCCTCATGTCGCAAGGATCTGTACACAATTCCTGGAAGCTGAAAATGTCCCAGTTCTTCCATGGCCTGCATACTCACCAGACATGTCACCCATTGAGCATGTTTGGGATGATCTGGTTAGAAGTGTACGACAGCATGTTCCAGTTCCCGCCAATATCCAGCAACTTCACACAGCCATTGAAGAGGAGTGGGACAACATTCCTCGGGCCACAATCAACAGCCTGATCAACTCTATGCAAAGGAGATGTCTCGCGCTGCATGAGGCAAATGGTGGTCACCAGATACTGAATGGTTTTCTGATCCACGCCCCTACCTTTTTTAAGGTATCGGTGACCAACAGATGCATATCTGTATTCCCAGTCATGTGAAATCCATAGATTAGGGCCTAAAGAATGTATTTCAATTGACTGATTTCCTTATATGAACTGTAACTCAGTGAAATCTTTGAAATTGTTGCATGTTGCGTTGATATGTTTGTTCAGTATACATACTCAGTACGTAGGCCTAGCCAGTTAGCATGCAGTATATCATTAATATACATGCTCAGTATGTAGGCCTATCCAGTTAGCATGCAGTATATCATTAATATACATGCTCAGTATGTAGGCCTAGTCAGTTAGCATGCAGTATATCATTAATATACATGGGAGGCAAAACAAAAGCAGTGGCAGTGTTTTCTAATCCGAAACATAGTTGTCCTTATTTGCTGACTGTCCTCCTTTGAACTGAGGTAACGCACAGGAATGGGAAGAGGAATCCTACTGTAGATCAGTGGTTCCCAAACGTTTTCCCTCGGGCCCCCCTTCCATCAAAACACCTAGCTAAAACACGTTAGCTGATATGGGCTAGTTGATCTTCTATAAAGAGCTCTCTAAGGTCTGACAAGAGGGAAAACTGATGATGCACTACCCACATTTTAACATTTCAACTTGATCATTCCACTAATGCAACTTTCAAGAGGAAACATGTTTTTTTTTTTTGGGGGGGGGGGGGGCGCCCACAGTTTTGGAAACACTGTTGTAGATCACTGCTTTGAAACAGCAGGATTATATCAAACCACTGACAGGTATGGGAAACTCGTAAAACCACAGAGGTAAAGTAGCCCACTGACAGTATGGGAAACTCGTAAAACCACAGAGGTAAAGTAGCCCACTGACAGTATGGGAAACTCGTAAAACCACAGAGGTAAAGTAGCCCACTGACAGTATGGGAAACTCGTAAAACCACAGAGGTAAAGTAGCCCACTGACAGTATGGGAAACTCGTAAAACCACAGAGGTAAAGTAGCCCACTGACAGTATGGGAAACTCGTAAAACCACAGAGGTAAAGTAGCCCACTGACAGTATGGGAAACTCGTAAAACCACAGAGGTAAAGTAGCCCACTGACAGGTATGGGAAACTCGTAAAACCACAGAGGTAAAGTAGCCCACTGACAGTATGGGAAACTCGTAAAACCACAGAGGTAAAGTAGCCCACTGACAGTATGGGAAACTCGTAAAACCACAGAGGTAAAGTAGCCCACTGACAGTATGGGAAACTCGTAAAACCACAGAGGTAAAGTAGCCCACTGACAGTATGGGAAACTCGTAAAACCACAGAGGTAAAGTAGCCCACTGACAGTATGGGAAACTCGTAAAACCACAGAGGTAAAGTAGCCCACTGACAGTATGGGAAACTCGTAAAACCACAGAGGTAAAGTAGCCCACTGACAGTATGGGAAACTCGTAAAACCACAGAGGTAAAGTAGCCCACTGACAGTATGGGAAACTCGTAAAACCACAGAGGTAAAGTAGCCCACTGACAGTATGGGAAACTCGTAAAACCACAGAGGTAAAGTAGCCCACTGACAGTATGGGAAACTCGTAAAACCACAGAGGTAAATTAGCCCTGATTTAAAACAAAATGAGAGTGAAACACAGAGAGGGAGAATGAAAGATAAAGCTAGGGGATGAGTAGAGGGGTAATCCTACCGTAGAGCAGAGCACAGTCTGAAATCTACTATTAAACAGTCCACTAACCGTTTAGTCACTAAACTGTTAGTCACCACTAGCTGGCCTCCGCCCAGTACCCTGCCCTGAACCTTATTCACTGTTACTAGCTGGCCTCCGCCCAGTACCCTGCCCTGAACCTTATTCACTGTTACTAGCTGGCCTCCGCCCAGTACCCTGCCCTGAACCTTATTCACTGTTACTAGCTGGCCTCCACCCAGTACCCTGCCCTGAACCTTATTCACTGTTACTAGCCAGCTACTACCCAGTACTCTACCCTGCACCTTAGAGACTGCTGCCCTATGTACATAGAGTCATTAAACACTGGTCACTGTAATAAAGTTTACATACTGTTTTAACCACTTTATATGTATATACTGTATTCTAGTCATGGCTCATCATATATAGAATTACTGCTATACACACCTATTCTATTCATATACTGTCCATACTGTCTATACACACATATATATGTATATATATGTGTGTATAGACAGATATATATGTATATATATGTGTGTATATATATATATATATATATATATATATATATATATATATATATATATATATATATATATATATACACTACCGTTCACTTAGAAATGTCCTTGTTTTCCATGAAAACATACATGAAATGAGTTTGAATAGGAAATATAGCTAAATGCATAGGAAATGTAGTCATTGACAAGGTTAGAAATAATGATTTTTAATATAAATATTAATTGTGTCCTTCAAACTTTGCTTTCATCAAAGAATCCTCCATTTGCAGCAATTACAGCCTTGCAGACCTTTGGCATCCTAGTTGTCAATTTGTTCAGGTAATCTGAACAGATTTCACCCCATGCTTCCTGAAGCACCTCCCACAAGTTGGAATGGCTTGATGGGCACTTCTTACGTACCATACGGTCAAGCTGCTCCCAGAACAGCTCAATAGGGTTGAGACAGAATACCAGCTGACTGCTTCTTCCCTAAATAGTTATTGCATAGTTTGGAGCTGTGCTTTGGGTCATTGTCCTGTTGTAGGAGGAAATTGGCTCCAATCAAGCGCCGTCCACAGGGTACGGCATGGCGTTGCAAAATGGAGTGATAGCCTTCCTTCTTCAACATTCCTTTTACCCTGCACAAATCTCCCACTTTACCACCACCAAAGCACCACCAGACCATCACATTGCCTCCACTATGCTTGACAGATGGCATCAAGTACTCCTCCAGCATCTTTTCATTTGGTCTGCGTCTCACAAATGTCCTTCTTTGTGATCCGAACACCTCAAACTTCGATTCGTCTGTCCATAACACTTTTTTCCAATCTTTCTCTGTCCAGTGTCTGTGTTATTTTTCCCATCTTAATCTTTGCTTTGTATTGGCCAGTCTGAGATATGGGTTTTTCTTTGCAACTCTGCCTAGAAGGTCAGCATCCCGGAGTCGCCTCTTCACTGTTGACGTTGAGGCTGGTGTTTTGCGGGTACTATTTAATGAAGCTGCCAGTTGAGGACCTGTGAGGCAAGAGTGTGCAAAGCTGTCATCAAGGCAAAGAGTGGCTATTTGAAGAATCTCAAATATAAAATATATTTTGATTTGTTTAACACTTTTATGGTTACTACATGATTCTATATGTGTTATTTCATAGTTTTGATGTCTTCACTATTATTCTACAATGTAGAAAATAGTAAAAATAAAGAAAAACCCCTTGAGTAGGTGTGTCCAAATTTTTGACTTGTACTGTATATATATATATATATATATATATATATATATATATATATACAGTATATTCCGGACTCTGACATTGCTTGTTCTGATATTTCTTGATTTCTTGATTTGTACTTTTTGGGATTATTGTGTATCGTTTTGTATCGCTAGGTATTATTACTGCACTGTTGGAGCTAGAAACACAAGCATTTCACTGCACCTGCAAACCTGTGTACATGACCTATAAACTTCAATTAAAATTTGTATTCGGTTTTTATTTACATTTTAGTCATTTAGCAGACGCTCTTATCCAGAGCGACTTACAGTTAGTGAGTGCATTCATTTTCATACTGGCCCCCCGTGGGAAACGAACCCACAACCCTGGCGTTGCAAGCGCCATGCTCTACCAACTGAGCTACAGGGGACTTTATCACTGTAGCGGTAATACTCAGTACTGTAGAAGTGACTTAAATACACACTGAGACAGAAATATCCCTCAGTGTGTGTGTGTGTGTATGTACAGTGAGGGAAAAAAGTATTTGATCCCCTGCTGATTTTGTACGTTTGCCCACTGACAAAGACATGATCAGTCTATAATTTTAATGGTAGGTTTATTTGAACAGTGAGAGACAGAATAACAACAAAAAAATCTAGAAAAATGCATGTCAAAAATGTTATAAATTGATTTGCATTTTAATGTGGGAAATAAGTATTTGACCCCTCTGCAAAACATGACTTAGTACTTTGTGGCAAAACCCTTGTTGGCAATCACAGAGGTCAGACGTTTCTTGTAGTTGGCCACCAGGTTTGCACACATCTCAGGAGGGATTTTGTCCCACTCCTCTTTGCAGATCTTCTCCAAGTCATTAAGGTTTCGAGGCTGACGTTTGGCAACTCGAACCTTGAGCTCCCTCCACAGATGTTCTATGGGATTATGGTCTGGAGACTGGCTAGGCCACTCCAGGACCTTAATGTGCTTCTTCTTGAGCCACTCCTTTGTTGCCTTGGCCGTGTGTTTTGGGTCATTGTCATGCTGGAATACCCATCCACGACCCATTTTCAATGCCCTGGCTGAGGGAAGGAGGTTCTCAACCAAGATTTGACGGTACATGGCGCCGTCCATCGTACCTTTGATGCGGTGAAGTTGTCCTGTCCCCTTAGCAGAAAAACACCCCCAAAGCATAATGTTTCCACCTCCATGTTTGACCGTGGGGATGGTGTTCTTGGGGTCATAGGCAGCATTCCTCCTCCTCCAAACACGGCGAGTTGAGTTGATGCCAAAGAGCTAAATTTTGGTCTCATCTGACCACAACACTTTCACCCAGTTCTCCTCTGAATCATTCAGATGTTCATTGGCAAACTTCAGACGGCCCTGTAGATGTGCTTTCTTGAGCAGGGGGACCTTGCGGGCGCTGCAAGATTTCAGTCCTTCACGGCGTAGTGTGTTACCAATTGTTTTCTTGGTGACTATGGTCCCAGCTGCCTTGAAATCATTGACAAGATCCTCCCGTGTAGTTCTGGGCTGATTCCTCAATGTTCTCATGATCATTGCAACTCCACAAGGTGAGATCTTGCATGGAGCCCCATACCAAGGGAGATTGACAGTTCTTTTGTGTTTCTTCCATTTGCGAATAATGGCACCAACTGTTGTCACCTTCTCACCAAGCTGCTTGGCGATGGTCTTGTAGCCCATTCCAGCCTTGTGTAGGTCTACAATCTTGTCCCTGACATCCTTGGCGAGCTCTTTGGTCTTGGCCATGGTGGAGAGTTTGGAATCTGATTGATTGATTGCTTCTGTGGACAGGTGTATTTTATACAGGTAACAAGCTGAGATTAGGAGCACTCCCTTTAAGAGTGTGCTCCTAATCTCAGCTCGTTACCTGTTTAAAAGACACCTGGGAGCCAGAAATCTATCTGATTGAGAGGGGGTCAAATACTTATTTCCCTCATTAAAATGCAAATCAATTTATAACATTTTTGACATGCATTTTTCTGGATTTTTTTGTTGTTATTCTGTCTCTCACTGTTCAAATAAACCTACCATTAAAATTATAGACTGATCATTTCTTTGTCAGTGGGCAAACGTACAAAATCAGCAGGGGATCAAATACTTTTTTCCCTCACTGTATGTGTGTCTGTGTATGTGTGTCTGTGTATATGTGTGTGTGTGTGTATGTGTGTGTGTAATTGAAAAAGCTCTTACACCACTAAAACTGAAACTAGATATCTGTCTAACACAAAGTAAAACACCTCTTATTAAAAGGTTTCTATAACACACCACAATATTGGCTTATTGGTTCAAGTGGAACTGACAGCATTTTAGCAAGATGAAACCTTATTCAAATCTTCATATACATCCCCAGGAAGAATATTACACTTTTTTTTTTTTACATTTTCTGACAAGCGAGCACTTAGATATGGTCATTTTCACGTTTTCATAAATTCTTAGAATTTGCAATAAAATGCAAATTAATTACTTAAAATCATACAATGTGATTTTCTGGATTTTTGTTTTAGATTCCGTCTCTCACAGTTGAAGTGTACCTATGATAAAAATTACAGACCTCTACATGCTTTGTAAGTAGGAAAACCTGCAAAATCGGCAGTGTATCAAATACTTGTTCTCCCCACTGTATACTAAGGCATTTGTGAAAATTCTATAGCAATATAGAGTGGGAAAGTGGCCGTGTGTTTGGACAATGAATAAACACTGCAGTAAATAAAAACATCTGTCTCGTCCAGGACTGTGCAGACCGGTGCGCCTTAGCCAATCAGAGGTTCAGTAGGCCTATATGCAAACAAGCCATTTGCCACACGGGCCTGCCATCATTCACTTTGAACTAGACTGTGTGTTTACAGGCAGTTGCAACAGCACGACTTTAGATCATTAGAACGCATTAGGCAAAAGCCACAAAATACACTTGGATGGATTTCTGTAAATATGTACCTAAATACCACGGGGGTCCTCTTACATTTGGGAACTGTACAGTCCTATTGATCAAACAACCATAAAAAGGTAGGCTATCTTTCCCTATATACACATCAACAACAACAAGCTCAACACCTAATACTAACCAGAGCAAGAAGCGCTAAAATCGAATGAAGGAACATTAGATAAACCCTCTCAAACCTTTTCAGCTAGTTGGCCGTCAAATTTGCAACCAAAGGACACGTGCATTTCTAGCTGTGTAGCCACCGAAAAACGATACTAGAGGGAAAAGGCAGTCACTCACCCCCTACTCCAATGACATGGCATCCTCCTAGCAGCTAGCTAGCTATTAGGCTGTGTTTTTAGCTTGCTACATAAATAGATACGCTAGCATATTAGCCACGTTATGACTGACTTGTGATCATTGCCCTTGCTAGTTTGATTTTATTGACATTCCCAGCCTTAGTTACATTTGTCAATTTTTTCCCAAAATATTGAGTCATTGAAACTGAAAAAATGCATCCCGAATGGAGGCAGCAAACAATGTACCAGGCCAGCTGTAATTTACAACCTGATAGCAATATTTTTTGGACTACCAAGAAATGTATTGGGGAATTATACACTGCTCAAAAAAATTAAGGGAACACTTAAACAACACATCCTAGATCTGAATGAATGAAATAATCTTATTAAATACTTTTTTCTTTACATAGTTGAATGTGCTGACAACAAAATCACACACAAATTATCAATGGAAATCAAATGTATCAACCCATGGAGGTCTGGATTTGGAGTCACCCTCAAAATTAAAGTGGAAAACCACACTACAGGCTGATCCAACTTTGATGTAAAGTCCTTAAAACAAGTCAAAATGAGGCTCAGTAGTGTGTGTGGCCTCCACGTGCCTGTATGACCTCCCTACAATGCCTGGGCATGCTCCTGATGAGGTGGCGGATGGTCTCCTGAGGAATCTCCTCCCAGACCTGGACTAAAGCATCCGCCAACTCCTGGACAGTCTGTGGTGCAACGTGGCGTTGGTGGATGGAGCGAGACATGATGTCCCAGATGTGCTCAATTGGATTCAGGTCTGGGGAACGGGCGGGCCAGTCCATAGCATCAATGCCTTCCTCTTGCAGGAACTGCTGACACACTCCAGCCACATGAGGTCTAGCATTGTCTTGCATTAGGAGGAACCCAGGGCCAACCGCACCAGCATATGGTCTCACAAGGGGTCTGAGGATCTCATCTCAGTACCTAATGGCAGTCAGGCTACCTCTGGCGAGCACATGGAGGGCCGTGCGGCCCCCCAAAGAAATGCCACCCCACACCATGACTGACCCACCGCCAAACCGGTCATGCTGGAGGATGTTGCAGGCAGCAGAACGTTCTCCACGGCGTCTCCAGACTCTGTCACGTCTATCACATGTGCTCAGTGTGAACCTGCTTTCATCTGTGAAGAGCACAGGGCGCCAGTGGCGAATTTGCCAATCTTGGTGTTCTCTGGCAAATGCCAAACGTCCTGCACGGTGTTGGGCTGTAAGCACAACCCCCACCTGTGGACGTCGGGCCCTCATACCACCCTCATGGAGTCTGTTTCTGACCGTTTGAGCAGACACATGCACATTTGTGGCCTGCTGGAGGTCATTTTGCAGGGCTCTGGCAGTGCTCCTCCTGCTCCTCCTTGCACAAAGGCGGAGGTAGCGGTCCTGCTGCTGGGTTGTTGCCCTCCTACGGCCTCCTCCACGTCTCCTGATGTACTGGCCTGTCTCCTGGTAGCGCCTCCATGCTCTGGACAATACGCTGACAGACACAGCAAACCTTCTTGCCACAGCTCGCATTGATGTGCCATCCTGGATGAGCTGCACTACCTGAGCCACTTGTGTGGGTTGTAGACTCCGTCCCATGCTACCACTAGAGTGAAAGCACCGCCAGCATTCAAAAGTGACCAAAACATCAGCCAGGAAGCATAGGAACTGAGAAGTGGTCTGTGGTCACCACCTGCAGAACCACTTCTTTATTGGGGGTGTCTTGCTAATTGCCTATAATTTCCACCTGTTGTCTATTCCATTTGCACAACAGCATGTGCAATTTATTGTCAATCAGTGTTGCTTCCTAAGTGGACAGTTTGATTTCACAGAAGTGTGATTGACTTGGAGTTACATTGTGTTGTTTAAGTGTTCCCTTTATTTTTTTGAGCAGTGTATTAATCATGCATTGAACTGCATCCATCTATTCTGCCAACAATAAATATCTTAGTGTATGTCATGGAATGTTGAGTCAAATAGAACCTATTTTTAAAACCTTTTATGAAGTTGGTTTTGTAGCATAAACTGGGAATTTGATATTTTTGACTGATATTATGATCGTCTGTTTGTTTCATTTCTGAAAGGAGTTAAAACGCTGTCAGTTCCACTTTAAGCCAAAGCACACAGAGTGAAACACTGAATCCCCCTTGCTTCTAAAAAAAAGTGGAAAAGCTGTGGATAGAAAGCAGACCCCATTATTTGTTGCATGTGTCATATAGTACGGAGAGAGAGACAGAGAGAGAGAGAGATAATGAATGAAAGGGAGAGAAGAAAGGAAAGAGAAGCGAGGGGGAGAGAGATCTCTGATGTTCGCAGGAGAATATTTTGTTTGACAGAGCACACTTGGCTCGGCGGCCTTTTGGAAAAACACACATGTAAAGTGGGTCAAAGTTCACTGATCGCTCGCTCTTCCGGACCTGACACCTAGCTCGAAGCAGATAAGAAGGTCAGGGATTTTGGCACTGGTTGACTTTGCCGTTTTGGAGGTGCCACATTTCCCTTTGATTGATTGTAATATACACTGTTTCTTGATAACTGTCCAAGAAGTAATACATTGTGGGTATAAAGTGTGTATTTCTCTGCGCACTGTCAGTCTATGCTTAGTGTACTGCATGCCTTGACGTTAAGAGCTGTCAGTCTATGCATAGCGGTTAAGAGCTGTCAGTCTGTGCCTAGCCGTTAAGAGCGTTGGGCCAGTAACCGAAAGGATACTGGCCCGAGCTGACTAGGTGAAAAATCTGTCGATGTGCCCTTGAGCAAGGCACTTAACCCTAATTGCTCCTGTAAGTCGCTCTGGATAAGAGCGTCTGCTAAATGACTCAAATGTAAATGGACTCCAACATACTTTTTTTCTTATATAGTAAAATGCATGGATAAATCATTATGTTAACCAATTATTTATTTAGTTTTAGCTTATACATACACCCTCATTTCTTCTCCCAGCACTTCCTCAGAGCTTGCTGTAGGAAGCAGTGATACATAAAAAGAGAAAAGCCTATCCTCCACAGGTTCCTCCAACCAGTCTGGGTAATTGGATAATCTGTGACAATTATGTCTGCTGGGAGAGTTAGGAGTGTCTACCCTGCAACACAGCGGAGGGAGGGAGAGGGGGATGAAAGGATAGAGGAATGGAGGGATTGTGTTCTTTTCAGAGGGGCGTAGCGGTAGTCTCCTTGTCTAGCCGTTGGTCGGCCCCCCCTGTCCAGTTGGGGTCAATGAGGTCAACAACCCCTGGACTCCCCACTCGTCTGGGCTACAAGTAGGAGGTGTCAATCATCTGGGGTCGGGGCTTCCTTTATTATATCAAAAAGGCACCTGTTGCCTACCAGGCACCTATTACAGAGTTACATTAATCACCTATTATATATCAGAGTTACATATAATCACCTATTATATTACAGAGTTACATTAATCATCTATTATATTACAGAGTTACATATAATCACCAATTATATTACAGAGTTACATATAATCACCTATTATATTACAGAGTTACATTAATCACCTATTATATATCAGAGTTACATTAATCACCTATTATATTACAGAGTTACATATAATCACCAATTACAGAGTTACATATAATCACATATTATAGTACAGAGTTACATACAGTACCAGTCAAAAGTTTGGACACACCTACTCATTCCAGGGTTTTTCTTTATTTGTACTATTTTCTACATTGTAGAATAAGAGTGAAGACATTAAAACTATGAAATAACACACATGGAATCATGTAGTAACCAAAAAAGTGTTAAACAAATAAAAATATATTTTATATTGGAGATTCTTCAAATAGCCACCCTTTGCCTTGATGACAGCTTTGCACACTCTTGGCATTCTCTCAACCAGCTTCATGAGGTAGTCACCTGGAAGGCATTTCAATTAACAGGTGTGCCTTCTTAAGAGTTAATTTGTGGAATTTCTTTCCTTCTTAATGCGTTTCAGCCAATCAGTTGTGTTGTGACAAGGTAGGGGGTGTATACAGAAGATAGCCCTATTTGGTAAAATACCAAGTCCATATTATGGCAAGAACAGCTCAAATAAGTAAAGAGAAACGACAGTCCATCATTACTTTAAGACATGAAGGTCAGTCAATATGGAACATTTCAAGAACTTTGAAAGTTTCTTCAAGTGCAGTCGCAAAAACCATCAAGCGCTATGATGAAACTGGCTCTCATGAGGGCCGTGACAGGAATGGAAGACCCAGAGTTAACTCTGCTGCAGAGGATAAGTTCATTAGAGTTACCAGCCTCAGAAATTGCAGCCTAAATAAATGCTTCACAGAGTTCAAATAACAGACACATCTCAACATCAACTGTTCAGAGGGGACTGTGTGAATCGGGCCTTCATGGTCGAATTGCTGCAAAGAAACCACTACTAAAGGACACCAATAATAAGAAGAGACCTGCTTGGGCCAAGAAACACGAGCAATGGACATTAGACCGTTGGAAATTTGACCTTTGGTCTGGAGTCCAAATGTGAGATTTTTGGTTCCAACTGCCATGTCTTTGTGAGACGCGGTGTGGGTGAACGGATCTCTGCATGTGTATTTCCCACCATAAAGCGTGGAGGAGGAGGTGTTATGGTGTGGGGGTGCTTTGCTGGTGACACTGTCTGTGATTTGTTTAGAATTCAAGGCACACTTAACCAGCATGGCTTATACAGCATTCTACAGCGATACGCCATCCCATCTGGTTTGGGCTTAGTGGGACTATCATTTGTTTTTCAACAGGACAATGACCCAACACACCTCCAGGCTGTGTAAGGGCTATTTTACCAAGAAGGAGAGTGATGGAGTGCTGCATCCACAATCACCCGAGTGGAGTGCTGCATCCACAATTACAGAGTTCCATATAATCACCTATTACAGAGTTACATATAATCACCTATTACAGAGTTACATATAATCACATATTACAGAGTTACATATAATCACATATTATATTACAGAGTTACATATAATCACCTATTACAGAGTTACATATAATCACCTATTACAGAGTTACATATAAATCACATATTACAGAGTTACATATAATCACATATTACAGAGTTCCATATAATCACATATTACAGAGTTCCATATAATCACATATTACAGAGTTCCATATAATCACATATTACAGAGTTCCATATAATCACATATTACAGAGTTCCATATAATCACATATTACAGAGTTCCATATAATCACATATTACAGAGTCACATATAATCACATATTACAGAGTTACGTATAATCACATATTACAGAGTTACATATAATCACATATTACAGAGTTACATATAATCACATATTACAGAGTTACATATAATCACCTATTACAGAGTTACATATAATCACCTATTACAGAGTTACATATAATCACATATTATGTTACAGAGTTACATATAATCACATATTACAGAGTTACATATAATCACATATTACAGAGTTACATATAATCACCTATTACAGAGTTACATATAATCACATATTACAGAGTTACATATAATCACATATTACAGAGTTACATATAATCACATATTACAGAGTTACATATAATCACATATTACAGAGTCACATATAATCACATATTACAGAGTTACGTATAATCACATATTACAGAGTTACATATAATCACATATTACAGAGTTACATATAATCACATATTACAGAGTTACATATAATCACATATTACAGAGTTACATATAATCACCTATTACAGAGTTACATATAATCACCTATTACAGAGTTACATATAATCACATATTATGTTACAGAGTTACATATAATCACATATTACAGAGTTACATATAATCACATATTACAGAGTTACATATAATCACCTATTACAGAGTTACATATAATCACATATTACAGAGTTACATATAATCACATATTACAGAGTTACATATAATCACATATTACAGAGTTACATATAATCACATATTATATTACAGAGTTACATATAATCACCTATTACAGAGTTACATATAATCACATATTACAGAGTTACATTTAATCACATATTACAGAGTTACATATAATCACCTATTACAGAGTTACATATAATCACATATTACAGAGTTACATATAATCACATATTACAGAGTTACATATAATCACATATTACAGAGTTACATATAATCACATATTATATTACAGAGTTACATATAATCACATATTACAGTTACATATAATCACATATTACAGAGTTACATATAATCACATATTACAGAGTTACATATAATCACATATTACAGAGTTACATATAATCACATATTATATTACAGAGTTACATATAATCACATATTACAGAGTTACATATAATCACATATTACAGAGTTACATATAATCACATATTACAGAGTTACATATAATCACCTATTACAGAGTTACATATAATCACCTATTATATTACAGAGTTCCATATAATCACATATTACAGAGTTACATATAATCACATATTACAGAGTTACATATAAATCACATATTACAGAGTTACATATAATCACATATTACAGAGTTACATATAATCACATATTACAGAGTTACATATAATCACATATTACAGTGTTACATATAATCACATATTACAGAGTTACATATAATCACATATTACAGAGTTACATATAATCACATATTACAGAGTTACATATAATCACATATTACAGAGTTACATATAATCACATATTACAGAGTTACATATAATCACATATTACAGAGTTACATATAATCACATATAATCACATATTACAGAGTTACATATAATCACATATTATATTACAGAGTTACATATAATCACATATTACAGAGTTACATATAATCACATATTACAGAGTTACATATAATCACATATTACAGAGTTACATATAATCACATATTACAGAGTTCCATATAATCACATATTACAGAGTTACATATAATCACATATTACAGAGTTACATATAATCACCTATTACAGAGTTACATATAATCACCTATTATATTACAGAGTTACATATAATCACATATTACAGTGTTACATATAATCACATATTACAGAGTTACATATAATCACATATTACAGAGTTACATATAATCACATATTACAGAGTTACATATAATCACATATTACAGAGTTACATATAATCACATATTACAGAGTTACATATAATCACCTATTATGTTACAGAGTTACATATAATCACATATTACAGAGTTACATATAATCACATATTACAGAGTTACATATAATCACATATTACAGAGTTACATATAATCACATATTACAGAGTTACATATAATCACATATTACAGAGTTACATATAATCACATATTCTCCTCTATTATGCCTTCTCTCCCTCTTTCATTCCCAATCAACACCCACCACAGTTGTCATGTCTTAATCATTTTCCAGTCGATAGCCCTCTAATGGCTAGACCCCAACCTACAGCCTTTGGGGTCAAAGGGCAAATGTCGAATCGCTAATCAACTGGAGTTGACCCCATCCTACCTAATAGTAAAAAATATGCGATTACCTGTCTCCATTTGCATGCCTGTTGTAGTAAAACAGCCGGAGCGCAGAGCTTCAATTCAAATTATTTAATTCGTTCCAAAATTATGATTGTGGTAATAAGGTCAAGACAGGTGGTATTTGTCTAAGAACATTTGAGGAATTTACTCAAATAAACTAACTAAAGCACAGATCTGAATGAGGAACTATAGGCTTCGCTCTCTCTCATCTCTCTCTCTGAGAAGGCACATTTCAGTAGCAAGGTCTGCTAATAATGTTTATTTCTTCAACATTAAATTAAGTGACCTGCTGTTTATTATGATTTGCTTAATTGATTACAGTCATTCAAAAAAATGATTTAGTCATAAAACATGTATTTACTAATAAATACATTATATATTTTCAAGATTAAACAAGTTTACTAATGATTTTACACTACTATTAATAAGGGTTTATGACATTCTAAATCACATTAGTTTATAGTCTGTGTATTAGAGGTGTACATTACCTTCTAAATCACATTAGTTTATAGTCTGTGTATTAGAGGTGTACATTACCTTCTAAATCACATTAGTTTATAGTCTGTGTATTAGAGATGTACATGACCTTCTAAATCCCATTAGTTTATAGTCTGTGTATTAGAGGTGTACATTACCTTCTAAATCCCATTAGTTTATAGTCTGTGTAATAGAGGTGTACATGACATTCTAAATCCCATTAGTTGATCATCTGTATATTACAGATGTAGAGCAGGGTTATTTAGTGGAGAAGGTTGGCTGCTCTGAGAAGTAGCTGTGTTTGTGTTTAGGGCGGTGTTTAGGAACAGAGGCACGCAGTGAGGAGAAAGAGAGAGAGGTAGAGAGAGAGAGAGCGAGAGACAGGTTGAGAGAGAGGTAGAGAGAGAGGCAGAGAGAGAGTGAGAGGTAGAGAAAGAGAGGTAGAGAGAGAGAGAGAGAGAGAGAGAGAGGTAGAGAGAGGTAGAGAGAGAGGAAGAGAGAGAGAGAGGCAGAGAGAGTGAGAGGTAGAGAAAGAGAGGTAGAGAGAGAGAGAGAGGTAGAGAGAGGAAGAGAGAGAGGAAGAGAGAGAGTGAGAGGTAGAGAAAGAGAGGTAGAGAGAGAGAGAGGTAGAGAGAGGGGTAGAGAAAGAGAGCGAGATAGAGAAAGAGAGAGAGACTCCCCTATGGATCTGTGTCTTTGATGGGGATAGCATCACCACAGCACAGATCAACCACCACAAATGGACTGTTCCTCCTTAGCACCCTCTCTCAGAACTACTGTATGCCACTGGGAGTGTGTGTGAGAGAGAGCAAGATCAAGGGAAAAAGCTGGTGTGTGTGTGTGAGTGTGAGTGAGAGAGAGTGAGAGAGTGAGAGAGTGAGAGAGTGAGAGAGAGAGAGAGAGAGAGAGAGAGAGAGAGAGAGAGAGAGAGAGAGAGAGAGAGAGAGAGAGAGAGAGAGAGAGAGAGAGAGAGAGAGAGACAGAAAGCGAGAGAGAACCCAAAAGGGTGAACAGTATTAATGCCTGTACGTGTGTGTATGTGTATGTGTGTGTGTGTGTGTTTATATGTTGCAGGGAGTTCATATGTGGGTTCATGGGACACAGCAAGACAACAAGAGAGTTGTGTGTGCATCCTACAACCATATCACCCTATCCTGAGCTCTAAACGCTATGAGGGCAAATTACAAAGATAATGATCACTGCCTGGCTGGGTTGGTAACAAATATTTACCACTGTTCCTTCCTCTCTGCTTGGTCTTCCTTTATTGCTCATCCAGGTGAAACATCAAAACATATTGCTCCGTATTCACCCTATCAACCCCCCAAACAAGCACGCATGCACCCCACACAGTCAAACACACAACCCCCCAACCCCCCCCTACCCATGCTCACTCATCCACAGAGCAATACCATTTCTGGGAGAGGAGCAGAGAGCGCCTCTCTTATCTTCTGCGTTTCAGCTGTCCTCTAATTCAATAAACTACAGAGGAACAAAATGAACAGAAATAACAGACAGAGGCAGAGAGAGGAGCGAGAGAGAGAGAGAACGAGCAAGGGGAAGAAAGAAACGAATGGACAGAATGAGGAAACAATGAGGATGAATGAAAGGGAAATCTAAAACACAGGCACATGATCTCCCCATCCCTCTCTGTATCTAGTAGAGGAGCATCCTGCTGGCTCCTCCCTGTTAGTCCTGCTGGCCCCTCTCTGTTAATCCTGCTGGCCCCTCCCTGTTAGTCCTGCTGGCCCATCTCTGTTAGTCCTGCTGGCCCCTCCCTGTTAGTCCTGCTGGCCCCTCCTTTTAGTCCTGCTGGCCCCTCCCTGTTAGTCCTGCTGGCCCCTCCCTGTTAGTCCTGCTGGCCCCTCCTTGTTAGTCCTATGGCCCCTCCCCGTTAGTCCTGCTGGCCCCTCTCTGTTAGTCCTGCTGGCCCCTCCCTGTTAGTCCTGCTGGCCCTCCCTGTTAGTCCTGCTGGCCCCTCCCTGTTAATCCTAGGGCCCCTCCCTGTTAGTTCTGCTGGCCCCTCCCTGTTAGTCCTGCTGGCCCCTCCTTGTTAGTCCTGCCATAATGGGAAAGTATAGAACACAAAGCCTGTGTTGAAATATCAGCACGGATGGAACCTTCCGGCGCTTCATTGAGGAATAAATTGCTTCTGCTAATGTTCCTTTCATTACGCCACAGCCCTTAATTGTGCTGCTGACAGGCCTCTGGCTATAGGGGGGATGGGTAGAGACACAGCGTATTACGGTGGTGTGTGTGTGTTTCTGCAGCCTCACACACACACACACACACACACACACACACACACACACACACAAGCACAATACCAGGGATTTCAGGATTTCAAGCCAACCCAGAGACACAGAGGAATGAACTGTTATTAGTCTGAATATACATCTTCAGCCTGATACCTGTGCAGAACAGTGCCAAAACCGTTCTGCACATGTCCCCCCGTGTAGCTCAGTTGGTAGAGCATGGCGCTTGCAACGCCAGGGTTGTGGATTCGATTCCCTCGGGGGCCCAGTATGAAAATGTATGCACTCACTAACTGTAAGTGGCTCTGGATAAGAGCGTCTGCTAAATTACTAAAATGTAAAACAGGATACAGGATGTGGTAGCAGCATATCCACACTCATAAAGCGCTTCAAGTACAAACAAACCGGACCCGCATGGACCCACATCCACCTGGAATACATTTACGAAATATTTGTCAAGCTTTTACCAAGCTGCAAAATGAACAGTACGTTTCCTTTTTACACATTATAATGACTTGCGCCGGAGGGAAGTCAGGCTGAATTTGTAAATGCAAACTGCTTCAACAAAAGCTCAGTGAATAGGAAATAAAATGTGGGCACAAGGCAGCGGTCTAGAACTTGCCACATGAAAGGTGTCTATTCCTAACGACACAGGAAGTGTCATCATGGAGACATCCCCTCCGCCGCGGCGTCCTGGGTTGGGAAGGCCAGAATCTCACGGACATCAAAATGGCTTCCATCTCAAAACAACAGACCTGCTGACTGTCAACTGTCACTTAACCCCCGTCCCCCTTGCTGTAGTGCCAGGGCCAAGGGTAGGAGAGGAACTCAATCAAGGGTTCTCCTGTTTCAAAAGCACTCCATTCCGGCTAAGGAGAAGCTGCGGGCCCCGGGAACAAAGAAACACAAAATGGGACCAGCTGTTTAGTTTCCAACGAGGGGGGAAAACTTACTATGGCTTCTCCTGAAACTGTCTGAGTAGGGAGGGAGAGGGTAGAGGAGTAGAGGGGTGAAGAGGGGAGGAAAGTGAGGGGAGCGAGGAGTAAAGAAGATGAAGGGGGAGGAAGGGATGAGAGGAAAGGGGAAAGGGCTGGAGGAGGAGTAGAGAGGCCGGCAGAGGTAAAGGGGAAGGGGCAGGTTTCAGCTAGACTTAATGAATTCTGCGGGTCTGTTATTATGTGTAGTATGAGAAGAGAGAGGTTTCTGAAGTGATTTGTATCCTATTTTATCACTGAAAATTCTAAGCATGTGAATCAAACGCAGTGACTTAACATTCACATATTATAAGGGAGATGGAAGTACCCTTCTTAATTAGGCTACTGTCCCAAAATCCCCCGCTTGTTTGGGTATTTCTGTCATGTGACACACTCCCCGTCAGTAGTCCTTTCTCCCCCAGACACCCCTCCTCCTCCTCATTCACAAAGAGGACCCTATCACAGCAAATCCTATCACTGTCCAAAACCAAACAGCACATATCTAGACATGTGCTGGGCTAATTATCAGAAGAAAATCAACCAAAACTGATACGGCGAGTGTGTTCATTTGGATGAACAGTACTGTATGTATGGCTTTGATTCTGTTCTTTAGAATTTATACAGAACACACACATACACACACACACACACACACAGTTGGGTTGATGTTGTTAAATGATTCACACTTTTATGAGCTTCTCAATTATTCAGAGAGGGAGTAATTAACGAGGCATCTGGAGAAGAACAAGGGAATCAAATCTGGAATTAATGAACAAGAAAAAAGATGATGCAACTCAGTCCTATTTTGGGGCTTCCATTTCCACATTATCAAATGAATGTGTTATGCACGGGGTTTCCTGCGTGAATAATGTTTTACGGAACAAACAAATCAAAAAGGGGAAAAACAGACAATTCTAACACCACATTCCACATTAACACCGCATTCCACATTAACACCGCTTTCCACATTAACACAGCATTCCACATTAACACCGCATTCCACATTAACACAGCATTCCACATTAACACAGCATTCCACATTAACACAGCATTCCACATTAACACCGCATTCCACATTAACACCGCATTCCACATTAACACCACATTCCACATTAACACAGCATTCCACATTAACACCGCATTCCACATTAACACCGCATTCCACATTAACACAGCATTCCACATTAACACCGCATTCCACATTAACACCGCATTCCACATTAACACCACGTTGCACATTAACACCACGTTGCACATTAACACCACATTCCACATTAACACCACGTTCCACATTAACAGCACATTCCACATTAACACCACAATTCCACATTAACACCACAATTCCACATTAACACCACATTCCACATTAACACCACATTCCACATTAACACCACATTCCACATTAACACTGCATTCCACATTAACACCACAATTCCACATTTTACGAAACCATCTACAAACGAATTCCGCTGCATCGTAGTTAAGTGAATGCGTCTGCTTTTGTGTTTTAAAAGCAGCGAGAACAGCTCCCGTGTAGAGCTGTCTCAGTCTGAATGTTCTCCCTTCACTGAACAGCATTGAGGTTATTCTCATCATAAATGGTGCTGTCATAAGAGAAGTGTGTGAACAGCACAAGGCTGTGTGTGTATGTGTGTGTGTGTGTGTGTCAGCATGTGTTTGCGTGGTTGACTGCATATATTTGTGTGTTAAAGTGTGATCTTGGACGCATGCCAACCTTTAAGCACCTACACCCCTACCTCCCTAAAGAGTCCAGTGTCCCCGTAGTCCCAGTCTAAACTCCCAGTGTCCCCTTAGTCCCAGTCTAAATGCCCAGTGTCCCCTTAGTCCCAGTCTAAACTCCCAGTGTCCCCTTAGTCCCAGTCTAAATGCCCAGTGTCCCCTTAGTCCCAGTCTAAACTCCCAGTGTCCCCTAAGTCCCAGTCCAAACTCACAGTGTCCCCTAAGTCCCTGTCTCAGTGTCCCCTTAGTCCCAGTCTAAAGTCTGTGTCCCCTTAGTCCCAGTCTAAACTCTCAGTGTCCTCTTAGTCCCAGTCTAAACTCTTAGTGTCCTCTTAGTCCCAGTCTAAACTCCCAGTGTCCCCTTAGTCCCAGTCTAAATGCCCAGTGTCCCCTTAGTCCCAGTCTAAACTCCCAGTGTCCCCTAAGTCCCAGTCTAAACTCCCAGGGTCCCATTAGTCCCAGTCTCAGTGTCCCCTTAGTCCCAGTCTAAACTCCCAGTCTCAGTGTCCCCTTAGTCCCAGTCTAAACTCTCAGTGTCCCCTTAGTCCCAGTCTAAACTCCCAGTGTCCCCTTAGTCCCAGTCTAAACTCCCAGTGTCCCCTTCGTCCCAGGCTCAGTGTCCCCTTAGTCCCAGTCTAAATTCCCAGTGTCTCCTTAGTCCCAGTCTCAGTGTCCCCTTAGTCCCAGTCTAAACTCCCAATGTCCCCTTAGTCCCAGTCTCAGTGTCCCCGTAGTCCCAGTCTAAACTCCCAATGTCCCCTGTAGTCCCAGTCTCAGTGTCCCCTTAGTCCCAGTCTAAAGTCTGTGTCCCCTTAGTCCCAGTCTAAACTCTCAGTGTCCTCTTAGTCCCAGTCTAAACCCCCCAGTGTCCCCTTAGTCCCAGTCTAAACCCCCCAGTGTCCTCTTAGTCCCAGTCTAAACTCCCAGTGTCCCCTTAGTCCCAGTCTAAATGCCCAGTGTCCCCTTAGTCCCAGTCTAAACTCCCAGTGTCCCCTTAGTCCCAGTCTCAGTGTCCCCTTAGTCCCAGTCTAAACTCCCAGTGTCCCCTTAGTCCCAGTCTAAACTCCCAGTGTCCCCTTAGTCCCAGTGTCCCCTTAGTCCCAGTCTAAAGTCTGTGTCCCCTTAGTCCCAGTCTAAACTCTCAGTGCCCCCTTAGTCCCAGTCTAAACTCTCAGTGTCCCCTTAGTCCCAGTCTAAACTCCCAGTGTCCCCTTAGTCCCAGTCTAAACCCCCCAGTGTCCTCTTAGTCCCAGTCTAAACTCCCGGTGTCCCCTTAGTCCCAGTCTAAACTCCCAGGGTCCCATTAGTCCCAGTCTAAACTCCCAGTCTCAGTGTCCCCTTAGTCCCAGTCTAAACTCTGTGTCCCCTGTAGTCCCAGTCTCAGTGTCCCCTTAGTCCCAGTCTAAAGTCTGTGTCCCCTTAGTCCCAGTCTAAACTCTCAGTGTCCTCTTAGTCCCAGTCTAAACCCCCCAGTGTCCCCTTAGTCCCAGTCTAAACCCCCCAGTGTCCTCTTAGTCCCAGTCTAAACTCCCAGTGTCCCCTTAGTCCCAGTCTAAATGCCCAGTGTCCCCTTAGTCCCAGTCTAAACTCCCAGTGTCCCCTTAGTCCCAGTGTCCCCTTAGTCCCAGTCTAAACTCCCAGTGTCCCCTTAGTCCCAGTCTAAACTCCCAGTGTCCCCTTAGTCCCAGTCTCAGTGTCCCCTTAGTCCCAGTCTAAAGTCTGTGTCCCCTTAGTCCCAGTCTAAACTCTCAGTGTCCCCTTAGTCCCAGTCTAAACTCTCAGTGTCCCCTTAGTCCCAGTCTAAACTCCCAGTGTCCCCTTAGTCCCAGTCTAAACCCCCCAGTGTCCTCTTAGTCCCAGTCTAAACTCCCAGTGTCCCCTTAGTCCCAGTCTAAACTCCCAGTGTCCCCTTAGTCCCAGTCTAAACTCCCAGTGTCCCCTTCGTCCCAGTCTAAACTCCCAGTGTCTCCTTAGTCCCAGTCTCAGTGTCCCCTTAGTCCCAGTCTAAACTCCCAGTGTCCCCTTAGTTCCAGTCTCAGTGTCCCCTTAGTCCCAGTCTAAACTCCCAGTGTCCCCTTATTCCCAGTCTAAACTCCCAGTGTCCCCTTCGTCCCAGGCTCAGTGTCCCCTTAGTCCCAGTCTAAACTCCCAGTGTCCCCTTAGTTCCAGTCTCAGTGTCCCCTTAGTCCCAGTCTAAACTCCCAGTGTCCCCTTAGTCCCAGTCTAAACTCCCAGTGTCCCCTTCGTCCCAGGCTCAGTGTCCCCTTAGTCCCAGTCTAAACTCCCAGTGTCTCCTTAGTCCCAGTCTCAGTGTCCTCTTAGTCCCAGTCTAAACTCCCAGTGTCCCCTTAGTCCCAGTCTCAGTGTCCCCTTAGTCCCAGTCTAAACTCCCAGTGTCCCCTTAGTTCCAGTCTCAGTGTCCCCTTAGTCCCAGTCTAAACTCCCAGTGTATCCTTAGTCCCAGTCTAAACTCCATGCCTCTCTGTCTGGCCTCCTCTGCATTTTCCCCTTCACATCCCGCTCAAATTGGACGCAATGCAATTACCGGCCCAACTAAAAGCACATGTTCCAAGATGCTGAGCATTTCACTTCACGGGACGACTAAAAGGGAGAGGAAAGGGAAAACAGACAGTCAGGAAAATAGAGCAACACAAACACGGCTGGGCTATGTTTGTCTGCCACAGAGAGGCTCCCATGCTCCCAAGAATGTTCACTTTGACTCCTGGGTCACGTTACCAAGCGTTAGCAAGGAATTGCAGCTGATGGGGTCTGAATGTGTGGGATCCTGTGTGTGTGTGTGTGTGTGCACGTTTGTGTGTATGTGTGTGTGTGCGTACACCCTGAGTGTGTGTGTGTGTGTGTGTTAAAGAGCAGCGATACCTTCCAGTTCCTGCCACACCACACAAGAGACGCTGCTGTGCTTCGAGTCACAGACATCTAAATAGTCTCCTGGACCGTCAGCCCGGCACGATGGGGGGAAAACATTAGCAAGGATAAAGTTTAATAAGGCAAGCCCCGTCTCTCCTCTTTTTTTATCTGGTTCAGGAGGAGCAGCAACTTTTTTATTTATGTGTAAATACTGTGGATGCAGTGGCAGGGTTAGGCTAACCCCGGGCCAATCTGATCATTATCTCCCCAATCTAAACAAACCTTACTTTCCCAGAACAGAGCATGCATTCTATAAGCACTCTTACATGGTGGGGGAGGGGTTTACATGTGTGTGTTTGTATGTGTGTGTTTGGGTTTGTGTGTGTGTTTGTTTGTCTTTGTGGGATGTGCGTGTGCTCAAGGAACGCTTGTGAATGTGTGTGTGTGTGTGTGTGTGTGTGTGTGTGTGTGAATATACACCAGTCATCCCAGTCTCATACACAGGGTTAAAGAATGAATGCCTGAGACACTGGTAGCCCTGTAGTAGAGTGCAGGAAACACATGAATGTATTTATCATGGTGCTTAGCTTATTGTATCCCAAAGAAACAAAAAGGTAGTTCAGGTAATTAAAGTATTATCTAATTACAGTATTATGTCATTACCATTTACCATGTATTTTCTATGTAAATACAAGGAAAAGGGTGAAAAATACCAGATGTGATAAAGTGTAACAAAAACGATTTGCATTACAAAAATGCAATATATTTTCTGACCAATGATATGAAAAGATTTTGCTTCAATGGTTCATTTAAACAACTATGTGAGGATCCATGGTTAATAAGGTACCAGGAGGACAGATGTATAGTGGTCAGAACACCCTGTCCATACACCATAAGATGAGAGCCAGAGAGAGACCACAGACCATGCATTCAGACAACCACAGAATAGAGTGCAACAACAAGCCTAGCACCAGCCTGCAAAAGTGCCCGCTTCTCACAAATCATAAATATTACAATGCCTTTTACATCACTCTGTCACATCGTCCCGGCCCACAGCGTTCTGTTGACCACATGCGGTCGAGATTCGCCGGTCAGAGCACTTTGGCCTGCTGATGAAAAGCAGGGCGTTGGGTATCAGACCAGACGACAGTAACGTTAAAGAAGTGGGTGGATAAATAAATGAAGAGGGCAGCTTGATAGACAGGGTGGACATAGTGAACATGCTGTAGGGATGCCATGGTTCAGAACACTGCTGTTATCAGCTAGTCATAGGCTACAACACAGGTAGAACCTCGAACACAGGTAGAACAAGTTGCATAGTACAAGTTTGGTAAGAAGGAATAGGAAAACAACACGTGTGTGTGTATGTGTGTGTGTGTGTGTGTGTGTGTGTGTACGTGTGTGTGTCTGTATGTAAAGGGCAAATCTGAGTGTGTGTGTGTGTGTGTGTGTGTGTGTGTGTGTGTGTGTGTGTGTGTGAGTGTGTGTGTGTGTGTGTAAGTGTGTACGTGTGTACTCACATGTGGACATGTGGAGGTTGAAAGCGGCTCTGGTTGATGTTGTAGTGAGTGAAGGCCTGTGTGGGGTTGGAGCTGTACTCGTCCACTGTGATGGTCACTTTGCCCTGAGAGGCGATTCCATGAGCCATGCTTCCGCAGTTCGGACATCAGACACCGTTCACCAGGATCCAAGGCCGAACCGTTCAGCGGTCATCCTTCAGAACCGCTGCTCAGAACTATAACCGCCTCGTGCACACGACCGGATCAATCACACTGAACCACAACCACACAGCAATCTGGAGCAAAACAAAGAGAAAATAAACAGAGTTTAAATCACAAGCAGGCACCTTTGTAAATGTAGATGAGACCGTGATGGAAATAAAGTAGGAACAGGACATTCTGATAGTTAAATAGGTACACATAACAAGCTTCCTCTACAACAAAACAAAACACAATCATTTTCCTGAATAGCGGTTGTCGTGATGACGGACATTGACAGTAAACTGTGAACATGGCAAATGATTGTAAAAATGGTAAATTGTAGTAAATACTGAAGATACAGTATGTAGGTGGGAAGCGGCTATAAGCAGATGCTCGTAAAACTAAATAGGGAAATACTGCGTGTTCATTTGCTAAATAAGCAACAGTTGAAAGAGTCAGTAACAACCCTCCTTTTGTTGATTGAGAACGCGATTTGTCAAACAGATTAAGCCATACAATTACAATTTTGCAATAGTATTATAAAATAATAATCATCTGGACAGAAAAAATACACATGCAATAATTTCAATCACCATAGTCTAAATATCTTAAACTATTCAAAGGCCATCTAAAAACATCTGTCAACTGAAGATCAGAAAATAATAACTACAAACCATTGATTCTGCAGTAATTTCCCTGAAAATTTAATTATTATTTTGGATAAAGACAAACTCATCTTGTATGACAAAATAAACTAAACCGACCAACCATTGGTCAATAAAGGGATGCAATAATGAGAACTTTGAAGGTTGGCCATACTAATGGATTACAATACATGCATAAATAACTTTGAAATTGAAAACAAATATAAAAAAGTATAAAAGTATGACAAATAAATCAGAGCATAAAATTGTATTAATTAAATAGTTGCATGCAGAAGCACAGATTTGTTGATGCTATCCTAATTTTACAATGTGGTTATAATTTCTCAAATTATATTAAAATCGAATTATAGTTAATTTCAAAAGTCCGTATAATTTCTAATTATACATGTATAACCATAGTTTGATAGTCATGCAGTTAGCAACATTTCAATTTAAGGCACAAACTCACCTATCAGATAAATGCTGTAAGTCGCTCTGGTTAAGAGCGTCTGCTAAATGACTAAAATGTAAAATGTAAATGTATAAATCTATCAATAGTTGTATATCCAAAATAGCTTACATAAATCACAATATTGTGCGATTGTTTATGAACTAAGTGCCATAGAGTAACTAACATAAACGGACGTTACTGACCCAAGAAAACGACCCAAGTTACCGGTGTAGTGTGATTTCGCATGCCGCTTTGGAAGCTTGCTCAATGGGGCTTCAGTTCTGCTGTGCCTCCCTCGACCCTGTGTCGCTCCCTCTTGTCTCAACCACTGATTGATTGTAGTCAGTAGTAAGTAGCCACTGTGGGCTTGACATCGCACCTGCAAGCTTTTTATACGTGACCTCCACTTGCACTATCTCTCTGATGCAAGAACCGGTAGCCTACTGTGCCCCTCAATTTAAAAGTCCATCACTAATTGAAAAATCTAAAACGGTCGCGGAGTTCAAGAGAGGATTCATTTCAGTGTTAACAACTGCTTGATAGACACGAAGACACTACTTTATTTATGTAAATACAGTACATACTTAACATAGCACATCCATAATATATACCCTATTGTGTACATATCAGTTCATTACTTTGCATAGGCTACTTATCTTCTAACTACTTATTTTTAATTTGACTTTTGAAAATTATTTATATTGATTATTGTACTGTATTGTTGTGGGAGCTAGCGCACAATCATTTCGCTGCACCTTTTATAGCCTCTATGCTGTAAACTGTGTACGTGACGAATAAAATGTAATTTTTATTTGATTTTGATACAATTTATCGACGCAACAATACATAAGGATACATTGTATTATTAGCAACATAAGACGATCCAATGTTATACATTGTAACAACTCCAAAGCAACCTAGTGACCATGGCTATCTACCAATTAGGCTAAATCCCTCCCTCTGTGTTTATCTATCAACATTTAGGCCTCGAAGATAACAATAAATGCATTAAAATATCCCCAAATTGTCTGTGGAAATTGTACGCATTACAATAGGCCTACACTAGCCTAGGCTACTGTAAACAGGCACCCGTAAACTTTGCCCAATGCTTGCAGCACTCCATTGAAAAAAGGTGAAACTGCAGACAGTGAGCATGCATGGTATTGGTAGCTAGATATTCGTGTGTATTCTGCAATCGCCTATGATGGCTTACCTTGGTAGCCTACATAGCTAGCTGCAACTAGCTACTATAAGTAGCTAAATCTGCCCATGCGTTTTAAATGCACGCTTTAGCTTCGCATATGAAATGCTTTCGCGCCAATACACTGTAGTTCCTCTGTATTCCAATGCAAACATACACGTTCCAAACTTTAAAAACGCAGATTCAAATTATAAACGCACTATTTACCACCGCATTAATATAGTCGGGGAGAGGGGAACAAATTGACCCTATGATACCACACATTACTAGCTCAGTGCACCGCTTGCCATAACATTGCTGTTTTCAATAATGAACAAAAAGGTCTATGATGAATCTCTGAACTGGCATCTCGTATAAAAAAAAAAGCAGCAAAGGTGGTCAGTGTCAGCGAACCATCTGCGCTAACCTATTGCTCTCCCTCGTAAATGACAAGGCACCTCTAACCTACGGCTTTGTGTCATGTTTTCTTCTTCTCTCCATGCCTGTGATTTTCAAAGCCAGAGGTGAATATAGCTACCTTCGTTCTGGCTGATACGTGTTCCGGGGTCGCCCTCTACGCTGTCAGAAGACGCAGATCCATGCGGGAGAATGCAGATTTTGGCGGCCGGCGGGGGTTGCAGTCTGGGCGGGCAGGGCAGAACCTTCGACCCTGGGGGACCTCGGCTGGCTCTTGTGGAAACGAGACAGACAGAGGCGGAGAGGGGGAGCAAGAGAGAGAGAGCAGCCTCTATCTGACAGAGGGGGAGCCGGAGTGCGGTGTAGTGAGATGGGACTGCCACTGGGGTCAGAGAGAGCAGAGAGAGCACAGCCCAGCACGCGGGCTCGAGCACGGGCACAGACAGACATGTGCGCGCGTTAGCGCTCCCGTTTGTCTCAAACACCCCTGTTCTGCACGCTGGCTCAATCTATTCCATTTAGAAAGACAACCACCATGATACGGGCAGCAACGTTTCCACGTGGAAAGATACTTTATTTCTCTCTCCATTCGTGGCTTGTCTTTTGGCATTGATATGGTAGGCTTGCCTAAAGTATACGAGTATTTAGTGTTTACTGCGATTCACATTTGCAGGGCAGCACAGACGTGACAGAGAGTTGACGGGGAGTATGGGGCTATCGATTTCCTTCAGTAAAACCATGATACAGAATTCAATACTGTGGCTGTAAGTCCACGAACTCTCCAACTGTCACATCGTTTGTCCACCATGCAGCCAAAGATGCAGCAGTCCACCAGCAGCTGTAGCCTACAGCAGTCATCCTGCAGTGATTTCTCTAATAGATTAAACACAATTATTTGTTCACATTTAAAGTAATGGGCCAGTGAAAATCTCACTTTTTAAAGTTCATATTCTGTTAACTCATACCCAAATAATGTTGTTGACTCATCCTATACTCATATTTCTGGCCAAAGAATAAAATTGAGAAGAAAAAAAAACGTCAAAAACCCACCTCAAACTTGTATGTCAGACTGTTTAAAAAATGCTTGCTATTTCCTCATAGAGAATGATGTCATTCAGCTGGCCAATCAGCGGTCTACTTACATGAATATTTTTAATGACCGGTATACGCCCCCACCATTCTGTTGTTGGGGTGCGCCCACACCATTTCAACACAGAAAAACTGCTTTTTAACATACTTAATTACAATTTTTTGGAAGGAAAACTATTCCACTCATATTGTAATTAATTATAGGTTATATTTCATAGAAATCTGGAAACACTGGACAGTTACTTTAACGCTTTGTAGCTGGAATCATGTGCCTGCCCTACTGCCTATACCTCAACCACTTCCTTATCTCTGTTCCAATATTTAACTCTGATGCTGCTGGTTCCTAATGTCCCACAGGCTACCATCAATACAGTAGAAATGCACTAATTCAGTTTAGGCTACTAACTAAAAGCCCACTAAAGGGAATATTTGCTCAAATTAGCCTACCATTTATATATATATATATATATATATATATACAGCTGTGGAAAAAATTAAGAGACCACTGCAAATCTTTCTTAAATCAGCATCTCTACATGTATGACAGCCATTCCATTCCAGTGTCTGTTGAATTCCAACATAGGCACACCTCATTCTACTGAATTAGGTACTGATTAGGTGATCACATGAACCAAATCTTATTTAACGAGGAAAAGTATAAAAACCACTGCTGTGGTCATCACTATCCTCTTGCAATAGGACCAGCTGGATGGCAAAAACAGTGCTAATAGTACCTCAAAAGTAATATTAATCAAGAAATAACTATTGACCATGCCAAAAGAGTTGAAAAGGAACGTTTTGAGTGAGGAAAAGAAGGGTTCAATTCTGGCTTTACTGGCAGAGGGATACAGTGAGTGTCAGGTTGCTTCCATCCTTAACATTTCAAAGATGGCGGTTCATAAGAACAAGGTCAAGCAGCAGACATTGGGGACAACAAAGCTACAGACCGGCAGAGGGCGAAAACGACTCTCTACTGACCGGGATGACCGCCAACTCATTCGAATGTCACTCAATAACCGTAGGATGACATCAAGTGACCTACAAAAAGAATGGCAAACGGCAGCTGGAGTGAAGTGCACGACGAGGACAGTTCGAAACAGGCTCCTAGGGGCAGGGCTGAAGTCGTGCAAAGCTAGAAAAAAGCCCTTCATCAATGAGAAGCAAAGAAGAGCCAGGCTGAGGTTTGCAAAAGACCATAAGGATTGGACCGTAGAGGACTGGAGTAAGGTTATCTTCTCTGATGAGTCCAATTTTCAGCTTTGCCAAACACCTGGTCGTCTAATGGTTAGACGGAGACCTGGAGAGACCTACAAGCCACAGCGTCTCGCACCCACTGTGAAATTTGGTGGAGGATCGGTGATGATCTGGGGGTGCTTCAGCAAGGATGGAATCGGGCAGATTTGTCTTTGTGAAGGATGCATGAATCAAGCCACGTACAAGGTTGTCCTGGAAAAAAAAACGTGCTTCCTTTTGCTCTGACATTGTTCCCCAACTCTGAGGATTGGTTTTTCCAGCAGGACAATGCGCCATGCCACACAGCCAGGTCAATCAAGGTGTGGATGGAGGACCACCAGATCAAGACCCTGCCATGGCCAGCCCAATCTCCAGACCTGAAACGTCTGGAATGTGATCAAGAGGAAGATGGATGGTCACAAGCCATCAAACAAAGCCGAGCTGCTTGAATTTTTGCGCCAGGAGTGACATAAAGTCACCCAACATCAATGTGAAAGACTGGTGGAGAGCATGCCAAGACGCATGAAAGCTGTGATTGAAAATCTGGGTTATTCCACCAAATATTGATTTCTGAACTTAAAACATTAGTATTGTGTTGTTTAAAAATGAACATGAACTTATTTTCTTTGCATTATTCGAGGTCTGACAACTGCATCTTTTTTGTTATTTTGACCAGCTGTCATTTTCTGCAAATAAATGCTCTAAATGACAATATTTTTATTTGTAATTTGGGGGAAATGTTGTCAGTAGTTTATAGAATAAAACAAAAATGTTATTTTTACCCAAACACATACCTATAAATAGTAAAACCAGAGATACTGATAATTTTGCAGTGGTCTCTTAATTTTTTCCAGAGCTGTATATAGATGTACCTTTAAAAACAACAACATTTTAGTCATTTAGCAGACGCTCTTATCCAGAGCAACTTAGAGTTAGTGAGTGCATACATTTTCATACTGGCCCCCCATGGGAAACGAACCCACAACCCTGGCGTTGCAAGCGCCAAGCTCTATAGATTAGATAGATTAGATAGATAGATAGATAGATAGATAGATAGATAGATAGATAGATAGATAGATAGATAGATAGATAGATAGATAGATAGATAGATAGATAGATAGATAGATAGATAGATAGATAGATAGATAGATAGATAGATAGATAGATAGATAGATAGATAGATAGATAGATAGATAGATAGATAGATAGATAGATAGATAGATAGATAGATAGATAGATAGATAGATAGATAGATAGATAGATAGATAGATAGATAGATAGATAGATAGATAGATAGATAGATAGATAGATAGATAGATAGATAGATAGATAGATAGATAGATAGATGTCACTAATATAACCCCTTACCCCTACTATTATCATGTTTCAGACCAGTAAATACTGGTTGTGATGTCTTGTGGGAACACCCCATGAAGCTCTTACAACAGCAACTAGCAGTATCTTCCCTGGTCTTCTGATGACTGTTCAGCCACATTTTACAGAATGAATTATTTGTACCTAATTTCTTATGTTCTTCCTCTTAAGAGTTGAACCCTAATTGGTGTCAGTGACCTAGATCAGCAGCTTGGTTTATTAATTCTCTGAAACAGATTAAGACGGCTGCTTTCGTGTGAGAAGAGTCAATGATGATTTTAACATTTGTCTTCAGGCCATCGGGATGCAAACTAGCTATTTATCCTCACCGGATTACCACAGAGTACAATTGAAATCACAGGTCAGACACAGTGAAAGGCTAATTGGATAAAAGCTTCATAAGAGGATCAGAGGAAAACATTAAACTAACATTTTCAGAGTGGTGGTAAGGAATTTGTTAGCTCTGGGAAAAGCGTGCATCAAATAGGTTTGCTGTTGTATGGCAGGGGAGGGCAGTACAAGGATAACATTTGTAAGAATTAAAGACTGATCAAGTTGGGCTTTCTAGCTTGCTGCTTTGCTTTTCTCCTTTCTGAGCGGAAGACAGTTTGGAGGTCATTGTCCCGCCTCAACACATGTCCCAAAACAGTGCCACACCCTCAGGACCAGTCCTGCATGCCCTCCTGGACCTGACTGGACCTGACCACTCCAGAATGCCCTCATGGTCCTGAGGTATATGGAGGACTGTATTTTATATTTGTATTTATTAAGGATCCCCATTAGTTCCTGCCAAGGCAGCAGCTACTCTTCCTGGGGTCCAGCAACGTTAAGGCAGTTATATACAATTTACAATATTACATGACATCACATTTCATAACACTTTTCACAACACATTAAATGTGTTCCCTCAGGCCACTACTCTACTATCACATATCTACAATACAAAATCCATCCATGTGTACGTGTGTGTAGAGTGCGTGTCATATTATATCATGTGTATGTGTGTCTGTGCCTGTGTGTGTGTGTCTCTTCACAATTCCCGCTGTTCCATAAGGTGTATTTTTATCAGTTTTTAAAATCTGATTTTACTGCTTGCATCAGTTAACTGATGTGGAATAGAGTTCCATGTAGCCATGGCTCTATGTAGTACTGTGCACCTCCCATAGTCTGTTCTTGACTTGGGGATTGTGAAGAGACCTTTGGTGGCATGTCTTGTGGGGTATGCATGGGTGTCCAAGCTGTGTGCTAGTAGTTTAAACAGACACCTCGGTGCATTCAGCTTGTCAACACTTCTTACAAAAACAAGTAGTGATAAAGTCAATCTCTCCTCCACTTTGAGCCATGAGAGATTTACATGCATATTATTAATGTTAGCTCTCCGTGTACATTTAAGGGCCAGCTGTGCTGCCCTGTTCTGAGCCAATTGTAATTTTCAGAGGTCCCTCTTTGTGGCACCTGATCACACGACTGAACAGTAGTCCAGGTGTGACAAAACTAGAGCCTGTAGGACCTGCTTTGTTGATAATGTTGTTAAAAAGGTAGAGCAACGCTTAATTATGGACATACTTCTCCCCATCTTAGCTACTGTTGTATCAACATGTTTTGACCATGACAGTTTACAATCCAGGGTTACTCCAAGCAGTTTAGTCACCTCAATTTGCTCAATTTCCACATTATTTATTACACAATTTAGTTGAGGTTTAGTATTTAGTGAATGATTTGTCCCAAACACAATGCTTTTTGTTTTTGAAATATTTAGGACTAACTTATTCCTTTCCACCCATTCTGAAACAAACTGCAGCTCTTTGTTAAGTGTTGCAGTGATTTCACTCGCTGTAGTAGCTGATTTGTATAGTGTTGAGTCATCTGCATACATAGACACACTGGCTTTACTCAAGGCCAGTGGCATGTCATTGTCACGAGTGTCAGTGTAATGCGTTGGGTCGAATTCAGGCGCAGGACACAGAACTCTAAGAAACGTACTTTACTGAGAAATGAGTAAAGAATACAATACAGAAATCTCTCCACACAGGGAGGAACTAACCCGCTCACAAACGACACACGAACCGAAAACAACCACGCACAAAACACATTGGGAGCCACTGGGTTAAATAGGGAAGGCGTGATTACAATAATGGGCAACAGGTGTGTGACAATAGACAACAGGTGCAACATAGAAACATAGAACATAGATCGGCAGCAGCTAGTATTCCGGTGACGACGAACGCCGAAGCCTGCCCGAGCAAGGAGGTGGGGCACCCTCGGCAGAATCCGTGACAGTCATTAGTAAAGATTGAAAAAAGTAAGGGGCCTAGACAGCTGCCCTGGGGAATTCCTGATTCTACCTGGATGTTGTTGGATATGCTTCCATTAAAGAACACCCTCTGTGTTCTGGTAGACAGGTAACTCTTAATCCACAATATAGCAGGGGGTGAAAACCATAACACATACGTTTTTCCATCAGCAGACTATGATCAATAATGTCAAAAGCCACACTGAAGTCTAACAAAACAGCTCCCACAATCTTTTTATCATCAATTTCTCTCAGCCAATCATCAGTCATTTGTGTAAATGCCGTGCTTGTTGAATGTCCTTCCCTATAAGCGTGCTGAAAGTCTGTTGTCAATTTGTTTACAGTAAAATAGCATTGTATCTGGTCAAACACCTTTTTTTCCAAAAGTGTACTAAGGGTTGGTAACAGGCTGATTGGTTGGCTATTTGAGCCAGTAAAGGGGGCTTTACTATTCTTGGGAAGCGGAATGACTTTTGCTTCCCTCCAGGCCTGAAAGCACACACATTCTAGTAGGCTTAGATTGAAGATATGGCAAATAGGAGTGGCAATATCGTCCGCTATTATCCTCAGTAATTTTCCATCCAAGTTGTCAAACGCCGGTGGCTTGTCATTGTTGATAGACAACAATAATTGTTTCACCTCTTCCACACTCACTTTACAGAATTCAAAATTACAATGCTAATCTTGCCAATGAAAAAATAATTAAAGTAAGTGGCAATATCAGTGGGTTTTGTGGTGAATGAGCTATCTGATTCAATGAATGATGGAGCTGAGTTTGCCTTTTTACCCAAAATGTCATTTAAGGTGATCCAAAGCTTTTTACTATCATTCTTTATATCATATATCTTTGTTTCATAGTATAGTTTCTTCTTCTTTTTATTCAGTTTAGTCACATGATTTCTCAATTTGCAGCATGTTTGCCAATCGATTGTGCAGCCAGACTTATTTGCCATTCCTTTTGGCTCATCCCACTCAACCATACAATTGTTCAATTCCTCATCAATCCACGGGGATTTAACAGTTTTTACTGTCATTTTCTTAATGGATGCATGCTTATTAGTTACTGGAATAAGCAATTTCATAAATGTGTCAAGTGCAGCATCTAGTTGCTCCTCATTACACACCACAGACCAACAAATATTATTTACATCAACAACATAGGAATCACTACAAAACGTATTGTAATTATACACTATATTAGGCCCAGCCTTTGGAACTTTGGTTTTCCTAGATATGGCTCCTATATTGTGTTATATTGTGATCATGACCCTATTTCAAACCAATACTTCCACTCTATCCGTAAGTCCTTGTTGATTCCCTCTTGCAAGTCTGAAAGGATTTATCAATATGCCAGAAACCAACAAGGAACCAACCAATAAGGTGATAGGGCTAGTGGTGAGGTATTGGTTTGGAGCAGAGCCACTGAAATGATCTCTCTCGCTTCTGTATAAAGCAGTCCAGTCCAACACCTGTCCCATATCATTCATATTGAATCCTTAACCCTGACCAACACTGTCACGATCGTCATAATGATTGGACCAAGGCGCAGCGTGATATGCGTACATCTCTTTAATAGTGTACTAGCAACACGATACAAAATACAAAACAACAAAACGAAACGTGAAGTCCTCGGTCATGAACACAAACCAACACGGAACAAGATCCCACAAAACACAAGTTCACAACAGGCTGCCTAAGTATGGTTCCCAATCAGAGACAACAAGCAACAGCTGATTCTCGTTCCCTCTGATTGAGAACCACCCCGGCCAACCTAGAAAACACATGAACTAGAAACTGAACAATGAACACAAAACATAGACCCTACACACCCTGGCTCAACATATAAGAGTCCCCAGAGCCAGGGCGTGACAGTACCCCCCCCAAAGGCGCGGACTGCGACCGCGCCAACATAAACCCAACAGGGGAGGGGCCGGGTGGGCATTCCGCCTCGGAGGCGGATCCGGCTCCGGGCGTGACCACCACCCTCTAACAACCCCCCCGTAGCGCCCCTGGTCTGGTCCCGCTGGCTGGAGCTGGACTGGACATCGGTGGAGCGGATTGCTTAGGCTCCGGTGTGGAGCAGCTGACCAGGCACCGGTGAAACAGGCACGGGCTGTGCCGGGACTGACGACGCGCACCACAGGCTTGGTGCGGGGAGCAGGGACGGGCCGGACCGGGCTGGCGACGCGCACCACAGGCTTGGTGCGGGGAGCAGGAATGGGCCGGACCGGGCTGACGAAGCGCACCACTGGCTTGGTGCGGGGAGCAGGAACGGGCCGGACCGGGCTGGCGACGCGCACCATTGGCTTGGTGCGAGGGGCAGGAACAGGCCGGGCCGGGCTGGCGACGCGCACCATTGGCTTGGTGCGAGGGGCAGGAACAGGCCGGGCCGGGCTGGCGACGCGCACCATTGGCTTGGTGCGGGGAGCAGGAACGGGCCGGGCCGGGCTGGCGACGCGCACCATAGGCTTGGTGCGGGGAGCAGGAACAGGCCGGGCCGGGCTGGCGACGCGCACCATTGGCTTGGTGCGAGGGGCAGGAACAGGCCGGGCCGGGCTGGCGACGCGCACCATTGGCTTGGTGCGAGGGGCAGGAACAGGCCGGGCTGGCGATGCGTACCACAGGCTTGGTGCGAGGGGCAGGAACAGGCCGGGCCGGGCTGGCGACCCGCACCATTGGCTTGGTGCGAGGGGCAGGAACAGGCCGGGCCGGGCTGGCGACGCGCACCATAGGCTTGGTGCGAGGGGCAGCAACAGGCCGGGCCGTACTGGGAACACACACCACTGGCCTTGTGTGGGGATCAGGAACGGGCCGGACCGGACTGGTAACACACCTCAGTACCTCTCGCCGTGCCTCTACACTCTCCTTCCCTCTACTGACCAATGGACCCCGTAACCTGGTGGCCTTCTCTCCTCGTCCACAAACTCGCCCTTTATCTGCCTCCAGCAGCCCCGTCGTCCATGCCGTGTGCCCCCCCCAAAAAAAATATTGGGGGTGCCTCTCACCTGTCCGACGACGGCCCGGTTGGCGCCGCTTCTCCTCTCCTGCCTGGGTCTCCCCCTTCATTGCCCTTCGGTAACGGACGGCCTCCTCCTCCGTTATCTGCCCCCAACCGAGGAGACATCCACTAACGTTACCTCCGGCGTTTGCTCCTGGACACGCTGCTTGGTCCTGTATTGGTGGGATCTTCTGTCACGATCGTCATAATGATTGGACCAAGGCGCAGCGTGACATGCGTACATCTCTTTAATAATGTACTAGCAACACGATACAAAATACAAAACAACAAAACGAAACGTGAAGTCCTCGGTCATGAACACAAACCAACACGGAACAAGATCCCACAAAACACAAGTGCACAACAGGCTGCCTAAGTATGGTTCCCAATCAGAGACAACAAGCAACAGCTGATTCTCGTTGCCTCTGATTGAGAACCACCCCGGCCAACCTAGAAAACACATGAACTAGAAACTGAACAATGAACACAAAACATAGACCCTACACACCCTGGCTCAACATATAAGAGTCCCCAGAGCCAGGGCGTGACAAACACAAAGGAAGCAGAGCAATTGTATTATTCATATTACAATTAAATGCCTATTTAAATCACACAGAACAATACATCAAGCCCTTTGCATCCTTAATACCACTGTACAATTCTGATTTTGATGGAGAGGGATAAAGGAGACAGAGAGAGAGTAAAAATAGAGTACAGTATTGCCTCTTAAACTCATTCGAGAGACCAGGCCACATTTACATTTCCGCCGGCTGCGTGGAAGCAGGCAGAGGTGGCATTTTCTAATTTGACTGACATGCTTCAATTTCCTCGGCCCATCACCGCCCTCCCCTCCTGCTACAACAGCCTCACCAGTCATTTCCATTTTACTTTTCTCTTATCTCCGCAAAAAGGCATTTCCATCTACTAGCCGGCGGGTGTTAATGTGAAAGCGGGGTTTAAATTTTATACGGAGAGGCCACATTTAAACATTTGACCAGCGTTTGTTCCCCTGCGCTGCATATAAAAAACTGATGATAGATAGGGGACCAAATGTCACAGCAGAAAGGGCTTTTGCCATGAATGTTTTATTCAGTCTCTGCCTCACGCAGATCACATTTATACAATAGAAAATGTAAATGTTATGCAGAGCGTTAAAAAAAGACACTATATATTTTATGACCTTCTATAAAAGAGGGTAAAATGTCTTTCTATCCAAATAGGGCAGGAATGAAACATATATTTAATATGAGTGGGAAATGGGACTGGGAACTGCGAGGCGAGGGAGGGAGCTCTTTCAGAACGCATTGGGTGATATTCACTTAACCTGGTGGCCAAGGCAGCCCGGCTGTCTGTCTGTCTCCAACCAGCTCACAGATTTATGTCTGTCTGTAGCTCTGCCTGTCTGTCGAACCAGCAGTATGGATAAATAAAATGGAAGGCTACCTGTCTCTCTAAGCAGCCCATCCACAGAGAGAGAGCGGATGGAGCTGGGTTCTAATGTTAATGTCATTCAGATTTATGGACGGCCCGATAGGAGGGTGTTGTGGGTATTATGGTATGGCGGAGCAGCTGTTTCAGTCATTGAAACGCTCAATGGACTGATGTATTTTGGCCACTACACATCTCATCTAATAAATTAGATATTGATTAGAAGTTGTAGTGGAAAGTTGAGTAGTGTTGCGACGTGGGGCTGTGTCTACCTTGTTGTTGAAGGGAAGGAAAATAGAGTAAGTACAATAAAGCCCAGAAGCATAATATGGCTGAAAACATGATGTTTTCTTCTTCTGCCCGGTAACTCACCTGGTGGGGCGAAAAAGAGAAAGATCTAGAAGAATGGAGAAACATAGAAATTCTGAGGTTAAAAGAAAGAGAAAGGAGGGTAAGAGAGAGATATTGTAGAATTATAATAGAGAGAGAGAGATACTGTAGTATTATAATAGAGAGAGATACTGTAGAATTATAATAGAGAGAGATATTGTAGTATTATAATAGAGAGAGATACTGCAGTATTATAATAGAGAGAGATACTGCAGTATTATATTAATTAATTATCTTGCTGTGTTCTGATAGCCTGTGTAATATGCAGGCTCACTCTCTCAGCCACAGACTACAGAAAGGTTCAGAGGACGACGCTCTCAGGAGGCTCTCTCTCTCTCTCTCTCTCTCTCTCTCTCTCTCTCTCTCTCTCTCTCTCTCTCTCTCTCTCTCTCTCTCTCTCTCTCTCTCTCTCTCTCTCTTTCTCTCTCCCTCTCTTTCTCTCTCCCCCCTCCCCTCTCTCTCTCTGTCTCTCTTTCTCTCTCAATTAAATTCAAATAGCTTTATTGGCATGATGTAACTATGTACATATTTGCCAAAGCGTACTTTAAGTGATTAATTTACAATATTAACATCATTAAAATAATAATAAAAACAAGATTGTCCAGGGGCTATTATTTCTCTCTTTCTCTTTCTCAGGATCAGATCATCAGCCCCCCTGAGTCACATCTGTATCCCAGCCCCCCTGAGTCCATCTGTATCCCAGCCCCCCTGAGTCACATCTGTATTCCAGCCCCCCCGAGTCACATCTGTATCCCAGCCCCCCTGAGTCACATCTGTATCCCAGCCCCCCTGAGTCACGTCTGTATCCCAGCCCCCCTGAGTCACGTCTGTATCCCAGCCCCCCTGAGTCACATCTGTATTCCAGCCCCCCCGAGTCACATCTGTTTCCCAGCCCCCCTGAGTCACGTCTGTATCCCAGCCCCCCTGAGTCACATCTGTATCCCAGCCCCCCTGTGTCACATCTGTATCCCAGCCCCCCTGAGTCACATCTGTATCCCAGTCCTCCTGAGTCACGTCTGTATCCCAGACCCCTGAGTCACGTCTGTATCCCAGCCCCCCGGAGTCACATCTGTTTCCCAGCCCCCCTGAGTCACGTCTGTATCCCAGCCCCCCTGAGTCACGGTTGTATCCCAGCCCCCCTGAGTCACGGTTGTATCCCAGCCCCCCTGAGTCACGTCTGTATCCCAGCCCCCCTGAGTCACGTCTGTATCCCAGTCCCCCTGAGTCACGGTTGTATCCCAGCCCCCCTGATTCACGTCTGTATCCCCCCTGATTCACGTCTGTATCCCAGCCCCCCTGAGTCACGGTTGTATCCCAGCCCCCCTGAGTCACATCTGTATCCCAGCCCCCCTGTCACATCTGTATCCCAGCCCCCCTGGCCTAAAGAGTGCTGCCTGTATCTCTCTGTGTGTGTGTATGTGTATATATGTGTGTGTGTGTGTGTGTGTGCGTGCATGCGTGCATGCGTGCGTGACTGAAAGGGTTGCTAAACACAGAGAGGGAAAGCAGAATGAGTACTGACTGGCATGAAATCCTGTCAGAGGTTGTGTATTGAGAATACTGTTTCTGAATATTATAGTAGATGTAAAAGCACTGGACTGTAGGCTTGTTTATACTGTATGATATGTTTGTGTTGGCTATGTGAGTATACTACTGTGTGTGTGTGTGTGTGTGTGTGTGTGTGTGTGTGTGTGTGTGTGTGTGTGTGTGTGTGTGTGTGTGTGTGTGTGTGTGTGTGTCTGTACAGTCGTGGTCAAAAGTTTTGAGAATGACACAAGTATTGGTCTTCACAAAGTTTGCTGCTTCAGTGTTATGAGATATTTTTGTCAGATGTTACTATGGTATACTGAAGTATAATTACAAGTATTCCATAAGTGTCAAAGGCTTTTATTGACAATTACATTAAGTTTATGCAAAGAGTCAATAATTGCAGTGTTGACCATTCTTTTTCAAGACCTCTGCAATCCACCCTGGCATGCTGTCAATTAATTTCTGGGCCACATTCTGACTGATGGCAGCCCATTCTTGCATAATCAATGCTTGGAGTTTGTCAGAATATGTGGGTTTTTGTTTGTCCACCCGCCTCTTGAGGATCGACCACAAGTTCTCAATGGGATTAAGGTCTGGGGAGTTTCCTGGCCATGGACCCAAAATGTCGATGTTTTGTTCCCCGAGCCACTTAGTTATCACTTTTGCCTTATGGCAAGGTGCTCCATCATGCTGGAAAAGGTATTGGTCGTCACCAAACTGTTCTTGGATGGTTGGGAGAAGTTGCTCTCGGAGGATGTGTTGGTACCATTCTTTATTCATGGCTGTGTTCTTAGGCAAAATTGTGAGTGAGCCCACTCCCTTGGCTTAGAAGCAACCCCACACATGAATGGTCTCAGGATGCTTTACTGTTGGCATGACACAGGACTGATGGTAGCGCTCACCTTGTCTTCTCCGGACAAGGTGTTTTCCGGATGACCCAAACAATCGGAAAGGGGATTCATCAGAGAAAATGACTTTACCCCAGTCCTCAGCAGTCCAATCCCTGTACCTTTTGCAGAATATCAGTCTGTCCCTAATGTTTTTCCTAGAGAGAAGTGGCTTCCTCGCTGCCCTTCTTGACACCAGGCCATCCTCCAAAAGTCTTCACCTCACTGTGCGTGCAAATGCACTCACACCTGCCTGTTGCCATTCCTGAGCAAGCTCTGCACGGGTGGTGCCCCGATCCCACAGCTGAATCAACTTTAGGAGACGGTCCTGGTGCTTGCTGGACTTTCTTGGGCTCCCTGACGCCTTCTTCACAACAATTGAACCTCTCTCCTTGAAGTTCTTCTTTTTTTTATTATTTTTTTTATTAGAGGTCGGCTTTAATATTGCAGATAGATTGTAACTTCCATCAATGTAATTGTCTGAATCACTTCTAATCCCCGATATGTTTTTTTTCTCTCGCATATATATATATATATATATATATATATATATATATATATATATATATAGATATATATATATATATACATATATACATATATACATATACATACACACACACACACACATATATATATATATATATATATATATATATATATATATATATATATATATATATATATATACAGTGAGGGAAAAATGAATTTGATCCCCTGCTGATTTTGTACGTTTGCCCACTGACAAAGAAATGATCAGTCTATAATTTTAATGGTAGGTTTATTTGAACAGTGAGAGACAGAATAACAACCAAAAAATCCAGAAAAACGCATGTCAAAAATGTTATAAATTGATTTGCATTTGAATGAGGGAAATAAGTATTTGACCCCCTCTCAATCAGAAAGATTTCTGGCTCCCAGGTGTCTTTTATACAGCTAACAAGCTGAGATTAGGAGCACACTCTTAAAGGGAGTGCTCCTAATCTCAGCTTGTTACCTGTATAAAAGACACCTGTCCACAGAAGCAATCAATCAATCAGATTCCAAACTCTCCACCATGGCCAAGACCAAAGAGCTCTCCAAGGATGTCAGGGACAAGATTGTAGACCTACACAAGGCTGGAATGGGCTACAAGACCATCGCCAAGCAGCTTGGTGAGAAGGTGACAACAGTTGGTGCGATTATTCGCAAATGGAAGAAACACAAAAGAACTGTCAATCTCCCCGAGGCCTGGGGCTCCATGCAAGACCTCACCTCGTGGAGTTGCAATGATCATGAGAACGGTGAGGAATCAGCCCAGAACTACAGGGGAGGATCTTGTCAATGATCTCAAGGCAGCTGGGACCATAGTCACCAAGAAAACAATTGGTAACACATTACGCCGTGAAGGACTGAAATCCTGCAGCGCCCGCAAGGTCCCCCTGCTCAAGAAAGCACATATACATGCCCGTCTGAAGTTTGCCAATGAACATCTGAATGATTCAGAGGAGAACTGGGTGAAAGTGTTGTGGTCAGATGAGACCAAAATGGAGCTCTTTGGCATCAACTCAACTCGCCGTGTTTGGAGGAGGAGGAATGCTGCCTATGACCCCAAGAACACCATCCCCACCGTCAAACATGGAGGTGGAAACATTATGCTTTGGGGTGTTTTCTGCTAAGGGGACAGGACAACTTCACTGCATCAAAGGGACGATGGACGGGGCCATGTACCGTCAAATCTTGGGTGAGAACCTCCTTCCCTCAGCCAGGGCATTGAAAATGGGTCGTGGATGGGTAGTCCAGCATGACAATGACCCAAAACACACGGCCAAGGCAACAAAGGAGTGGCTCAAGAAAAAGCACATTAAGGTCCTGGAGTGGCCTAGCCAGTCTCCAGACCTTAATCCCATATAAAATCTGTGGAGGGAGCTGAAGGTTCGAGTTGCCAAACGTCAGCCTCGAACCTTAATGACTTGGAGAAGATCTGCAAAGAGGAGTGGGACAAAATCCCTCCTGAGATGTGTGCAAACCTGGTGGCCAACTACAAGAAACGTCTGACCTCTGTGATTGCCAACAAGGGTTTTGCCACCAAGTACTAAGTCATGTTTTGCAGAGGGGTCAAATACTTATTTCCCTCATTAAAATGCAAATACATTTATAACATTTTTGACATGCGTTTTTCTGGATTTTTTGTTGTTATTCTGTCTCTCACTGTTCAAATAAACCTACCATTAAAATTATAGACTGATCATTTCTTTGTTTGTGGGCAAACGTACAAAATCAGCAGGGAATCAAATACTTTGTTCCCTCACTGTATAAACACACATACACTTTTACATTTTAGTCATTTAGCAGACGCTCTTATCCAGAGCGACTTACAGTTAGTGAATAAATTTTTTTTTTTTTATACTGGCCCCCCGTGGGAATCGAACCCACAACCCTGGCGTTGCAAACGCCATGCTCTATCAACTGAGCTACATCCCTGCTGGCCATTCCCTCCCCTACCCTGGACCAATTGTGCGCCGCCCATGAGTCTCCCGGTCGCGGCCTGCTGCGACAGAGCCTGGATTCGAACCAGGATCTCTAGTGGCACAGTTAGCACTGCGATGCAGTGCCTTAGACCACTGCGCCACTCAGTGGTGCAGGCAGGTGTGAGTGCATACATATATACATACATACATATATACATACATCCATACACACACACATATCCTTTTTTAAATTATATTTCCCTTCAGTACTTTCCAACCCCACCACCCCTTCCCCAATTGGAGTAAACTAGTGAACTCCTTGAAGTTCTTGATGATCCGATAAATGGTTGATTTAGGTGCAATCTTACTAGCAGCAATATCCTTGCCTGTGAAGCCCTTTTTGTGCAAAGCAATGATGATGGCACGTGTTTCCTTGCAGGTAACCATGGTAAACAGAGGAAGAACAATGATTTCAAGCACCACCCTCCTTTTAAAGCTTCCAGTCTGTTATTCTAACTCAATCAGCGTGACAGAGTGATCTCCAGCCTTGTCCTCGTCAACACTCTCACCTGTGTTAACGAGAGAATCACTGACATGATGTCAGCTGGTCCTTTTGTGGCAGGGCTGAAATGCAGTGGACATGTTTTTTTGGGATTAAGTTCATGGCAAAGAGGGACTTTGTAATTAATTTCAATTCATCTGATCACTCTTCATGACATTCTGAAGTATATGCAAATTGCCATCATCAAAACTGAGGCAGCAGACTTTGTGAAAATTAGTATTTGTGTCATTCTCAAAACTTTTGACCACGACTGTACGCACTCCAGTGTGCAGGCACGTTTGTGTGTGTGTGTATGTGTCTGTATGTGTGTGCGGTCTGTTAGTACGAGAGTGTGTATGCTGTGTGTGTGTGTGTGTGTGTAGTATGTTCATGCAAGAGTGTGTATGCCGTGTGTGTGTGTCTGTGTGTGTGTAATATGTTGATGCAACGGTGTGCATGTCGTGTTGCGTGTGTGGCTCAGTGCTTATTTACTGTGTTGAAGTGTTGAGGTCAGCAGGCTGGGAGCTGGAGCAATATGAGACAGAGGAGTAATGATGGGATGAATGTATTAACCCTACAGGTCAGTGGGCCAGACAGACAGAGGGGAATGCACTTACACTGACACTCACTCCCAGAGAAAACAGAGGGATGGAGAGACAGAAAACACCACAATAAAGAGAGGAAGGAAA
>NW_028164648.1:0-26845 GCF_964263955.1 Coregonus lavaretus
GCTCTTGTGTTGGTTAGGTGGCAGGTTGTGGTATAGACACTGTGAATGGCACTTAATGGTTTGAGAGCTCTTCATATGAATGAGGACATATAGATTTGTTTGCTTTTTCACAGTCAATTATCCTTTCCATTTGTACCATATGACGTACTTTCATATTTCGATTGTCTAAAGATTTTTCCCCCCAGTGATTTTTCTTCTCCCTCAAGCCAAAAATTATCTCCATCTATTATTGTGGTAGCCCCCGATAGTATGGCATTGGTTGAAGCTCATGTTAAATTCAAATCTCTCTACCATCATAGCTAAGCCAATATGACACCAATCTCAAAGAAAATTTGCGAATCAATATGGTGGTACACAACACACTCCCCGCCTCTCCTCATGAGCCGTCCAGCGGTTACCGAGAACCAGATACCAGATTTTTTAACAGGGTCGTTAGCAAACTAGTTTTCAGAGTATTTTCTGCGCCTACCTAAAACGAGACTATTGCGTCCATAAAGAGACTGATTGAACGTTTGTAGGTGCCAGTGGTGTAAAGTACTTAAAAGTACTACTTAAGTAGTTTTGGGGGGTATCTGTATTTTACTTCACTACATTCCTAATGAAAATTATGTAATTTGCCCTGACACCCAAAAGTACTCATTACATTTTGAATGCTTAGCAGGACAGGAAAATGGTCCAATTCACACTCTTATCAATAGAACATCCCTGGTCATCGCTACTGCCTCTGATCTGGCAGACTAACTAAACACACATCTTCATTTGTAAATTATGTCCAAGTGTTGGAGATAGCCCTTGGCTATCCGTAAATTTTTGAAATAAGAAAATGGTGTCTTCTGGTTTGCTTAATATAAGGAATCATTTTACTTTTTATACTTAAGTATATTTTAGCAATTACAGTTACTTTTGATACTTAAGTACTGTATATTTAAAACCAAATACTTTTAGACTTTTACTCAAGTAGTATTTTACTGGGTGGCTTTCACTTTTACTTGAGTCATTTTCTATTACTTTTACTCAAGTATGACAATTGGGTACTTTTTACACCACTGGTAGGTGCAACAGTTTTTATTAAATGTATTGTTTTCACATGTTCATTTTTGTCCATTAAGAACCAACGATGTGCTACCTTTTTGTAGCATTTCTCATTTCATTTTCAGCTGTATCTCAGAGTTCTAAAACCGGTACCAGCCACTTGGTTGCCACGCAACAGCAGCAGCTAGCTAGTAGTAGGCTAGCATCTGCAGTGGCGGTCGGTGCCGTTTAAGATGAGAAGATATATTTTTTTCATGAGCATGGCCTTATTTCTATTACAGCATATTGGATGACTGTCATTCATTTTCCATTCACCCAGTTCAATGTAACATCGATAGGTTTAGGCTACTACATGATACTAAAATGTTCACTGTACCCATCATGAGGTTGCTACAACCTAGCCTATGTATGAAAGTTTACAACGTAGGTGCACACAGGTCGAAATACCTTTTTTAGGTGACAGACAGTGACACATTCGATACCGCCTTGCAGACTCTTGCCTGCATCTAGCTGATCTAGGGTGTAATCATTAGTCCAACAGTAGCAAACGAGAGTTTCTATTGGACAATTGCAGGTATGTTTATCCCCGTTTTGTTCTGTTTGCTTCCATTTAAGAAACTTTTTTCAACAGAATCGGCAGAATGAATACACCCCTGATCACACGTAAACACAGTTCACTTTCGTAGCAGCCACGTTGTATTACTTCTCGCATCATTTGTGGACTTCAATGCACAACACATCAGCTGTATGTGACCAGGCGGAAAAAAACTTTGCAAACCATATCATAACCGCTACACACAGCTTACATCGTCATCACCATATTTGCTAAAGTAATGTCACAGTCAACATAGCTTTCTAGATTTGTGTGTATTGGGTATATGTTGTGACATTGTTTACATTTACATTTTTTACATTTTAGTCATTTAGCAGACGCTCTTATCCAGAGCGACTTACAGGAGCAATTAGGGTTAAGTGCCTTGCTCAAGGGCACATTAACGTCATTTAGCAGACGCTCTTAGCCAGAGCGACTCACAAATTGGTGCGTTCACCCTATAGCCAGTGGGATAACCACTTTACAATTGGGGGGGGGGGTAGAAGGATTCCTTGATCCTATCCCAGGTATTCCTTAAAGAGGTGGGGTTTCAAATGTCTCCGGAAGGTGGTGAGTGACTCCACTGTCCTGGCGTCGTGAGGGAGCTTGTTCCACCATTGGGGTGCCAGAGCAGCGAACAGTTTTGACTGGGCTGAGCGGGAACTATGCTTCCGCAGAGGAAGGGGAGCCAGCAGGCCAGAGGTGGATGAGCGCAATGCCCTCGTTTGGGTGTAGGGACTGATCAGAGCCTGAAGGTACAGAGGTGCCGTTCCCCTCACTGCTCCATAGGCAAGCACCATGGTCTTGTAGCGGATGCGAGCTTCAACTGGAAGCCAGTGGAGTGTGCGGAGGAGGGGGGTGACGTGAGAGAACTTGGGAAGGTTGAACACCAGACGGGCTGCGGCATTCTGGATGAGTTGTAGGGGTTTAATGGCACAGGCAGGGAGGCCAGCCAACAGCGAGTTGCAGTAGTCCAGACGGGAGATGACAAGTGCCTGGATTAGGACCTGTGCCGCTTCCTGTGTAAGGCAGGGTCGTACTCTCCGAATGTTGTAGAGCATGAACCTGCAGGAGCGGGTCACCGCCTTGATGTTGGCGGAGAACGACAGGGTGTTGTCCAGGGTCACGCCTAGGCTCTTCGCACTCTGGGAGGAGGACACAGCGGAGTTGTCAACCGTGATGGCGAGATCATGGAACGGGCAGTCCTTCCCCGGGAGGAAGAGCAGCTCCGTCTTGCCAGGGTTCAGCTTGAGGTGGTGATCCGTCATCCATACTGATATGTCTGCCAGACATGCAGAGATGCGATTCGCCACCTGGTTATTGACTCTCTTTTTGTCCAGGTCGACTGAAGACAGTGACACGTGACTTCCGTCTCGCTTCCGCATTGTCTCCGTGCTGCTCTGCTGTTTGTTGCTACTTGGCTACCTGCCAAACTATTTCACGTTTTACTTTTAATAAACGTTTAATCAATCTCTGTGTTCAACAAATTTACCAACTTTTTAGTTCTGTCCTCACTCATCTTTTTTCGTTAAACTTTTTCACCCCGGACGTTTATCCCGAGACAGAAGAGTCATTTTCCTGTGCGTTTTAGCTGCCAACTTTACGTTATTTTCCGTTTTTCCATCGCAACTTTTTTCCCTTATTCAACTTTTTCACTCCGGACGCTTTATCTGGACATGGCTCATCAACATCTTCAACAGCCGAAGCTAAGTAGTAACATTAACATGATGTCTTTTAATTGCAGTCGCTGTACTCATAATATACAGGAGAATTCTCGCCTTACGGCGAGAATAGCTGTGCTACAAGCCCAGCTTCAGACGCAATCGTTAGGCAAGAGTATTATCAGTGTAGGAAAGGAAGAAACAGCGTCTGTGCCACCAGTAAGTACAGACAGTAACGTTAGTATAACTCCCCCCGCACAGTCCCTGCAGCCGGACAACTTTCTCATGGCTTCTGGAGGGAAATACTGTTGGAATGCTCAACCGGTGTCGCTCATTCAGCCGACAGAAACCTTCAACCGGTTTTCCCCATTATGTAGCGAGTCGGAGTCTGAGTCTGAGTCTTCTCTAGTCTCTACTCCTCCCGTTACGGGGTCTGAGACGCCGAAGGCTCCCACCATTAGCTCTGACAAATTGAAAACCCTAGTCATTGGCGACTCCATTACCCGCAGTATTAGACTTAAAACGAATCACCCAGCGATCATACACTGTTTACCAGGGGGCAGGGCTACCGACGTTAAGGCTAATCTAAAGATGGTGCTGGCTAAAGCTAAAACTGGCGAGTGTAGAGAGTATAGAGATATTGTTATCCACGTCGGCACCAACGATGTTAGGATGAAACAGTCAGAGGTCACCAAGTGCAACATAGCTTCAGCGTGTAAATCAGCTAGAAAGATGTGTCGGCATCGAGTAATTGTCTCTGGCCCCCTCCCAGTTAGGGGAAGTGACGAGCTCTACAGCAGAGTCTCAGCACTTAATCGCTGGTTGAAAACTGTTTTCTGCCCCTCCCAAAAGATAACATTTGTGGATAATTGGCCCTCTTTCTGGGACTCACCCACAAACAGGATCAAGCCTGACCTGCTGAGGAGTGACGGACTCCATCCTAGCTGGAGGGGTGCTCTCCTCTTATCTACCAACATAGATAGGGCTCTAACTCCTTTAGCCCCACAGTGAAATAGGGTGCAGGCCAGGCAGCAGGCTGTTAGCCAACCTGCCAGCTTAGTGGAGTCTGCCAATAGCATAGTCAGTGTAGTCAGCTCAGCCATACCCATTGAGACTGTGTCTGTGCCTCGACCTAGGTTGGGCAAAACTAAACATGGTGGTGTTCACCCTAGCAATCTTATTAGGATAAAGACCTCCTCCATTCCTGCCATTATTGAAAGAGATCGTGATACCTCACATCTCAAAATAGGGTTACTTAATGTTAGATCCCTCACTTCAAAGGCAGTCATAGTCAATGAACTAATCACTGATCATAATCTTGATGTGATTGGCCTGACTGAAACATGGCTTAAGCCTGATGAATTTGCTGTGTTAAATGAGGCCTCACCTCCTGGTTACACTAGTGACCATATTCCCCGTGCATCCCGCAAAGGCGGAGGTGTTGCTAACATTTACGATAGCAAATTTCAATTTACAAAAAAAAAAATGACGTTTTCATCTTTCGAGCTTCTAGTCATGAAATCTATGCAGCCTACTCAATCACTTTTTATAGCTACTGTTTACAGGCCTCCTGGGCCATATACAGCGTTCCTCTCTGAGTTTCCTGAATTCCTATCAGACCTTGTAGTCATAGCAGATCATATTCTAATTTTTGGTGATTTTAATATTCACATGGAGAAGTCCACAGACCCACTCCAAAAGTCCTTCGGAGCCATTATCGACTCAGTGGGTTTTGTCCAACATGTCTCTGGACCTACTCACTGCCACAGTCATACTCTGGACCTAGTTTTGTCCCATGGAATAAATGTTGTAGATCTTAATGTTTTTCCACAAAATCCTGGACTATCGGACCACCATTTTATTACGTTTGCAATCGCAACAAATAATCTGCTCAGACCCCAACCAAGGAGCATCAAAAGTCGTGCTATAAATTCTCAGACAACACAAAAATTCATTGATGCCCTTCCAGACTCCTTCTGCCTACCCAAGGACGTCAGAGGACAAAAATCAGTTAACCACTTAACTGAGGAACTAAATTTAACCTTGCGCAATACCCTAGATGCAGTTGCACCCCTAAAAACGAAAAACATTTGTCATAAGAAACTAGCTCCCTGGTATACAGAAAATACCCGAGCTTTGAAGCAAGCTTCCAGGAAATTGGAACGGAAATGGCGCCACACCAAACTGGAAGTCTTCCGACTAGCTTGGAAAGACAGTACCGTGCAGTACCGAAGAGCCCTCACTGCTGCTCGATCATCCTACTTTTCCAAATTAATCGAGGAAAATAAGAACAATCCAAAATTTCTTTTTGATACTGTTGCAAAGCTAACTAAAAAGCAGCATTCCCCAAGAGAGGATGGTTTTCACTTCAGCAGTGATAAATTCATGAACTTCTTTGAGGAAAAGATCATGACCATTAGAAAGCAAATTACGGACTCCTCTTTGAATCTGCGTATTCCTCCAGGGCTTAGCTGTCCTGGATCTGCACAGCTCTGCGAGGGCCTGGGATCGGGAGAGACACTTAAGTGTTTTAATACTATATCTCTTGACACAATGATGAAAATAATCATGGCCTCTAAACCTTCAAGCTGCATACTGGATCCTATTCCTACTAAACTGCTGAAGGAGCTGCTTCCTGTGCTTGGCCCTCCTATGTTGAACATAATAAACAGCTCTCTATCCACCGGATGTGTACCAAACTCACTAAAAGTGGCAGTGATAAAGCCTCTCTTGAAAAAGCCAAACCTTGACCCGGAAAATATAAAAAACTATCGGCCTATATCGAATCTTCCATTCCTCTCAAAAATTTTAGAAAAAGCTGTTGCGCAGCAACTCACTGCCTTTCTGAAGACAAACAATGTATACGAAATGCTTCAGTCTGGTTTTAGACCCCATCATAGCACTGAGACTGCACTTGTGAAGGTGGTAAATGACCTTTTAATGGCGTCAGACCGAGGCTCTGCATCTGTCCTCGTGCTACTAGACCTTAGTGCTGCCTTTGACACCATCGATCACCACATTCTTTTGGAGAGACTGGAAACCCAAATTGGTCTACACGGACAAGTTCTGGCCTGGTTTAGATCCTACCTGTCGGAAAGATATCAGTTTGTCTCTGTGAATGGTCTGTCCTCCGACAAATCAACTGTACATTTCGGTGTTCCTCAAGGTTCCGTTTTAGGACCACTATTGTTTTCACTATATATTTTACCTCTTGGGGATGTTATTCGAAAACATAATGTTAACTTTCACTGCTATGCGGATGACACACAGCTGTACATTTCAATGAAGCATGGTGAAGCCCCAAAATTGCCCTCGCTAGAAGCCTGTGTTTCAGACATAAGGAAGTGGATGGCTGAAAACTTTTTACTTTTAAACTCGGACAAAACAGAGATGCTTGTTCTAGGTCCCAAGAAACAAAGAGATCTTCTGTTAAATCTGACAATTCATCTTGATGGTTGTAAAGTCGTCTCAAATAAAACTGTGAAGGACCTAGGCGTTACTCTTGACCCTGATCTCTCTTTTGACGAACATATCAAGACTGTTTCAAGGACAGCTTTTTTCCATCTACGTAACATTGCAAAAATCAGAAATTTTCTGTCCAAAAATGATGCAGAAAAATTAATCCATGCATTTGTTACTTCTAGATTAGACTACTGCAATGCTCTACTTTCCGGCTACCCGGATAAAGCACTAAATAAACTTCAGTTAGTGCTAAATACGGCTGCTAGAATCCTGACTAGAACCAAGAAATTTGATCATATTACTCCAGTGCTAGCTTCCCTACACTGGCTTCCTGTTAAGGCAAGGGCTGATTTCAAGGTTTTACTGTTAACCTATAAAGCGTTACATGGGCTTGCTCCTACCTATCTTTCCGAGTTGGTCCTGCCGTACATACCAATACGTACGCTACGGTCACAAGACGCAGGCCTCCTAATTGTCCCTAGAATTTCTAAGCAAACAGCGGGAGGCAGGGCTTTCTCCTATAGATCTCCATTTCTATGGAACAGTCTGCCTACCCATGTGAGAGACGCAGACTCGGTCTCAACCTTTAAGTCTTTACTGAAGACTTATCTCTTCAGTAGGTCATATGATTGAGTGTAGTCTGGCCCAGGAGTGTGAAGGTGAACGGAAAGGCTGGAGCAACGAACAGCCCTTGCTGTCTCTGCCGGGCCGGTTCCCCTCTCCACTGGGGTTCTCTGCCTCTAACCCTGTTGCAGGGGCTGAGTCACTGGCCTGCTGGTGCTCTTTCATGCCGTCCCTGGGAGGGGTGCGTCACTTGAGTGGGTTGAGTTACTGACGTGATCTTCCTGTCTGGGTTGGCGCCCCCCCCCCCTTGGTTTGTGCTGTGGTGGAGACCTCTGTGGGCTATACTCGGCCTTGTCTCAGGATTGTAAGTTGGTGGTTGGGGATATCCCTCTAGTGGTGCGGGGGCTGTGCTTTGGCGGAGTGGGTGGGGTTATATCCTTCCTGTTTGGCCCTGTCCGGGGGTTTCTTCGGATGGGGCCACAGTGTCTCCGGACCGCTCCTGTCTCAGCCTCCAGTATTTATGCTGCAGTAGTTTATGTGTCGGGGGGCTGGGGTTAGTTGGTTATACCTGGAGTACTTCTCCTGTCTTATCCAGTGTCCTGTGTGAATTTAAGTATGCTCTCTCTAATTCTCTCGTTCTCTCTTTCTCTCTGAGAACCTGAGCCCTAGGACCATACGTCAGGACTACCGGGCATGATGACACCCTGCTGCCCCCAGTCCGCCTGGCCTTGCTGCTATTCCAGTTTCAACTGTTCTGCCTGCGGCTACGAAACCCCTACCTGTCCCAGACCTGCTGTTTTCAACTCTAAATGATCGGCTATGAAAAGCCAACTGAGAGACCTGAGCCCTAGGACCATACGTCGGGACTACCGGCCGTGGTGACTCCTTGCTATCCCCAGTCCGCCTGGCCTTGCTGCTATTCCAGTTTAAACTGTTCTGCCTGCGGTTATGGAACCCCTACCTGTCCCAGACCTGCTGTTTTAAACTCTAATGATCGGCTATGAAAAGCCAACTGAGATTTATTCCTGATTATTATTTGACCATGCTTGTCACTTATGAACATTTTTGAACATCTTGGCATGGTTCTGTTATAATCTCCACCCGGCACAGCCAGAAGAGGACTGGCCACCCCTCATAGCCTGGTTCCTCTCTAGGTTTCTTCCTAGGTTTTGCCTTTCTAGGGAGTTTTTCCTAGCCACCGTGCTTCTACACCTGCATTACTAGCTGTTTGGGGTTTTAGGCTGGGTTTCTGTACAGCACTTCGAGATATTAGCTGATGTAAGAAGGGCTATATAAAATAAAATTGATTGATTGATTGATTGGTTATCAGAAGGGGGAAAGGAGAAGATTAGTTGTGTATCGTCAGCGTAGCAATGATAGGAGAGACCATGTGAGGATATGACAGAGCCAAGTGACTTGGTGTATAGGGAGAAAAGGAGAGGGCCTAGAACTGAGCCTTGGGGGACACCAGTGGTGAGAGCACGTGGTGCGGAGACAGCTTCTCGCCACGCCACTTGGTAGGAGCGACCGGTCAGGTAGGACGCAATCCAGGAGTGAGCCGCGCCGGAGATGCCCAGCTCGGAGAGGGTGGAGAGGAGGATCTGATGGTTCACAGTATCAAAGGCAGCAGACAGGTCTAGAAGGACAAGAGCAGAGGAGAGAGAGTTAGCTTTAGCAGTGCGGAGAGTCTCCGTGACACAGAGGAGAGCAGTCTCAGTTGAATGACCAGTCCTGAAACCTGATTGGTTTGGATCAAGAAGGTCATTCTGAGAGAGATAGCAAGAGAGTTGGCTAAAGACGGCACGCTCAATAGTTTTGGAAAGAAAAGAGAGAAGGGATACTGGTCTGTAGTTGTTGACATCAGTGGGGTCGAGTGTTGGTTTTTTGAGAAGGGGAGCAACTCTCGCTCTCTTGAAGACGGAAGGGACATGGCCGGCGGTCAAGGATGAGTTGATCAGCGAGGTGAGGTAGGGGAGAAGGTCACCGGAGATGGTCTGGAGAAGGGAGGAGGGGATGGGGTCAAGCGGGCAGGTTGTTGGGCGGCCCGCAGTCACAAGTCGCAGGATTTTATCTGGAGAGAGAGGGGAGAAAGAAGTCAAAGCATAGGGTAGGGCAGTGTGAGCAGGACCAGCAGTGTCATTAGACTTAACAAACGAGGATCGGATGTCGTCAACCTTCTTTTCAAAGTGGTTGACGAAGTCATCCACAGAGAGAGAGGAGGGGGGGGGGGTGGGGGGGGGAGGATTCAGGAGGGAGGAAAATGTGGCAAAGAGCTTCCTAGGGTTAGAGGCAGATGCTTGGAATTTAGAGTGGTAGAAGGTGGCTTTAGCAGCAGAAACAGATGAAGAAAATGTAGAGAGGAGGGAGTGAAAAGATGCCAGGTCGGCAGGGAGTTTAGTTTTCTTCCATTTCCGCTCCGCTGCCCGGAGCTCTGTTCTGTGAGCTCGCAATGAGTCATCAAGCCACGGAGCTGGAGGGGAGGACCGAGCCGGCCGGGAGGATAGGGGACACAGAGAGTCAAAGGATGCAGAAAGGGAGGAGAGGAGGGTTGAGGAGGCAGAATCAGGAGATTGGAGGGAGAAGGATTGAGCAGAGGGAAGAGATGATAGGATGGAAGAGGAGAGAGTAGTGGGAGAGAGAGAGCGAAGGTTGCGGCGGCGCATTACCATCTGTGTAGGGGCAGAGTGAGTAGTGTGGGAGGAGAGCGAGAGAGAAAAGGAAACAAAGTAGTGGTCGGAGACTTGGAGGGGAGTTGCAGTGAGATTAGTAGAGGAGCAGCATCTAGTGAAGATGAGGTCAAGCGTATTGCCTGCCTTGTGAGTAGGGGGGGACGGTGAGAGGGTGAGGTCAAAAGAGGAGAGGAGTGGAAAGAAGGAGGCAGAGAGAAATGAGTCAAACGTGGACATAGGGAGGTTGAAATCCCCCAAAACTGTGAGGGGTGAGCCATCCTCAGGAAAGGAACTTATCAAGGCGTCAAGCTCGTTGATGAACTCTCCAAGGGAACCTGGAGGGCGATAGATGACAAGGATATTAAGCTTAAATGGGCTAGTGACTGTGACAGCATGGAATTCAAATGAGGAGATAGACAGATGGGTTAGGGGAAAAATTGAGAATGTCCACTTGGGAGAGATGAGGATTCCTGTACCACCACCCCTCTGACCAGATGCTCTCGGGGTATGCGAGAACACATGGTCAGACGAGGAGAGAGCAGTAGGAGTAGCCGTGTTTTCAGTGGTGATCCATGTTTCCGTCAGCGCCAGGAAGTCGAGGGACTGGAGGTTGGCATAGGCTGGGATGAAGTCAGCTTTGTTGGCAGCAGAACGGCAGTTCCAGAGGCTGCCTGCGACCTGGAACTCCAGGTGAGGGGTGCGTGCAGGGACCACCAGGTTAGAGAGGCAGCAGCCGCGCGGTGTGGTGCGTTGTTTGTGTAGCCTGTGCAGAGAGGAGAGAACAGGGATAGGCAGAGGCATAGTTGACAGGCTCTAGCAAATGGCTACAAAAATGCAGAGGAGATCGGAATGAAATGAGCTAAGCATCTGGGAGAGGAGAGAGGGGGGGCCTCCCTCACCAAAAACTTCTACCTCAGAAACTAAAATTGTTTCACTGAACCACCCGAACAAAAACTCTCCCAACTTCCACCTTTAGAAATCAGAATTGTTGTGAACCACAGTTGTTCAATGTTTAAAGGAATAGACTCAACCCACTTTATTCAGCTAGCTAACTATGACACCATAGCTGACTAGCATGCTAGCATCCAATAACACACAGTTTAACACACAGTTAAGCACCAATACTTGGTCACAACAAACCACCAATAGTGTGTTAACTAGCTAACTAGCATGCTAGCATCCAGTAACACACAGTTTAGCACAAACACTTGGTCACAGCAAACCACCAATAGTGTGATAACACACTAAACAGATCATTTGTGTCTGTGTCAAGTTCCTTTCATGACGCAGCAATGATTCAACGTTGGCTAGCTAGGACAAGTATATTGTAATTAGCTACTACCGTACAGTTAGCTGGTCGTGCTGGGTAGCTAGCAATGGCCACTGTGTTGACTTTGTTTGAAGAACGGCTAGCTGGCTAGCTTCATGCTACACCCGGCACACAATGGCTATTGTGTTGACTCTGACTCTGTTCGAAAAAAAACGGCTAGTTAGCTCGCTTTGTGCTACAGCCGGCACTGCCAAGACACAGAAACTACCCACAACAGCCCACGATGCCTAGCTATGACGCCGTAGCTAACTTGCAGGCTAGCATCCATTAACACACAATTTAGCATCAATACTTGGTTACAACAAACTGCCAAGAGTGTGTTAGCACACTAAACAGATAATTCATGTCCGTGTCTAGTTCCTTTCATAACGCATAACGCAGCAAAAATTAAACGTTGGCTAGCAGCACATTAACATTGGAAACCGCTAATCGTTACCAGTAGCATTGTTAGATATTACTTGTTAGATATTACTGCACTGTCAGAGCTAGAAGCACAAGCATTTCGCTACACGCGCAATAACATCTGATAAACAAGTGTATGTGACAAATAAAATTTGATTTGATTTAATAGAACTAACCCGCTACAATCACGCAGTAACGTTACAGTGTATAGTCAGCAGTTACACTGGTTGACCCCGGTGGCAATAAATTAGTAAAACCAAAAGCTTACCTTCACTTGGAAGAGTTCCAGTGTTGTGTTGGATAGTCATAACCAGCTAGCTATCATAGCCCTCTGTTTGAGCAGGGTGTTTGAGTAGGTTAAATTAGCTAGCTGCATTTACTAGCTAAGTAAGTTAAACTGTAATTGAAAATAAATTATGAAATCTCTCTCTCTCTTGCTTCTCCTTAATTTTTTAAGAAATCAATCTGTTCAACTGTTCAACAAAATACAGTCCTACTGGCTAGATGGCTACGTATGTAGCCAGATGTCAGTTTCAGCACAAACACTGCTAGCTAGCCTACCTTTCATCAACCAAGACCAGCCTCTCACAAGTTACAACACAAACTGTAGCTGATAAAACACATTTTCTTTCTAAGAAACAGCTTTAATGAATCTAACCCGGCCAATGCACATGCAAGTAACGCATCGGCTGTGCTTTGCAGTGTGTACACATGCTAGCTGGCTAGCTAACTGATAGAAGAATTTGGTAATGACTAATTATTACACTCCACTTTATGAAATGTGTTAGAATCATGAGACTATAATCTAGTAATGTGTGAGCGTAGGGCAAGTAAAGATTATGACATTGTGTTACTATTTAGCAATGTGAGTAGGAGTTAGGCCAGCCAAAAAAGAAGGAGAACTGTTAGGCTTGGAAGAGAGTATGAAACATGTTGCAGGATATTGTGAGAATGGCGATAACTAAAGAATGCAGCCTGCCCGAGCAAGGAGTAGACTATGATAAGAACATGTGTGTGTATGTGTGTGCGTGTGTGTGTGTGTGACCTGATGGTCAGGAGAGCAGAGGAAAATCATATGAGCTAAACCCAGTGTGAGCTTACAAGATGTGTACAGTGGAAAAATACAGCCCACCTAAAGCGGGGTGGGTTTTTTGTATGACGTGTGTGTATAAAAGATGAACTCTGAAATTGTGATAACAGAATTCTCTGAATAAAGACCAGGCTATTGCACGGAGGCTCTGTCCGTTTCTTGAACCAAAGTCTTACAAACTTTGGGAAACGCACAGAGACACTGAAATAGTTAGTTAATAAATTATCTTAACACTAACTAGCTACATCAAGACAGACACATTGCTGTTCGAGCATCCAGAACAAATTCCAGCCCTTGCCTTATGATTCATTAATTCAGTACACCCTCCTCTGTCAATTACATTTTCTTCATGCCATTTTTATCCAAATTTGTCCAGATGTTGAAGTTCAGTTCATTTTAGGTTCTGAATGAAAGGTTAAAATATGTATTTTCTGAAAGTGGAAAATACATATTTTCCAGATGTTGAAATCAGGTAAATTTTCGGTTCTGAATGAATGTTGAAAGTACTGTAGCCAACTTCGTTCTGAAGTTATCAGAGGTCACAGAGAGATAGATAAACATCTTGGTATTATGTTTAGCTGAGATATTCTGTGTATAAAGTGACGCGGAAGGGCAAAAAAGCATCTAAAGACCCAGTTAGCTGTTCCATGAGTGGTCTGAGGCAGTCAGTAACTAACAAGTGTTTTCAAGTGGACCTTTAGTAAAGATGGTTTGCAAAACTGTTACAGGAGGGGGTCACAGTTCCGGAGCGACCCATTAGGTGTCATCCTCCAACAACCTTAGGCCCCTCCTCACTCACAGTCTGGACTAATCATTATCCTATTGGTGTCACCTGTGTCTACCTGTTCACCTGTGTATTTATGCCCTCACTTCCCTGTGTTCCCTTGCTCTGTTTTCTCTGCTAGTTCTTGATGCCAAACAGTAGTAATCAGTGTCTGATCGTGAGACGTATGTACAGGTACTTGAGAAGTGTTCTCCCTGTTTCATTGTTGTTTTCAGTCGTAGTTAGTATTTTGTATGTTTGATGTCAGTCTGTTTTTGGAGACCAATTAGTCCATTATTTTGTATCCTGGTTTTGGGACCACCAGTAAAGATCCTTGTTTCACCATCTCTGCTTACTGCCTACTGTCTATCCTGCACCGCACCTGGGTCACACCTCACACCAACCCTTACACAAAATAGCTCTAAGATTTAAGAATGTGCCTATGAAGGTTCTAACAATGAACTTAGCCTTAAGATGCTTTTGGGATACCGGGCCCTGGACAATCAATTATGTGAGACAAAACACAAGTATTTTTTAAAAATAATTTGAAGCTCTAATTATTGAGGGGGGGGGGGGGGGGAGTATACAGAAGATAGCCCTATTTGGTAAAATACAAAGTCCATATTATGGCAAGAACAGCTCAAATAAGCAAAGAGAAACAATAGTCCATCATTACTTTAAGACATGAAGGTCAGTCAATACGGAACATTTCAAGAACTTTGAAAGTTTCTTCAAGTGCAGTCGCAAAAACCATCAAGCGTTATGATGAAACTGGCTCTCATGAGGACTGTCACAGGAATGGAAGACCCAGAGTTACCTCTGCTGCAGAGGATAAGTTCATTAGGATAAGTTCCCTCAGAAATTTCAGCCCAAATAAATGCTTCACATAGTTCAAGTAACAGACACATCTCAACATCAACTGTTCAGAGGGGACTGTGTGAATCAGGCCTTTCTTGGTTGAATTGCTGCAAAGAAACCACTACTAAAGGACACCAATAAGAAGAAGAGACCTGCTTGGGCCAAGAAACACGAGCAATGGACATTAGACCGGTGGAAATGTGTCCTTTGGTCTGGAGTCCAAATTGGAGATTTTTGGTTCCAACCGCCGTGTCTTTGTGAGACGCTGTGTGGGTGAATGGATTATCTCTGCATGTGTAGTTCCCACTGTGAAGCATGGATGAGGAGGTGTTATGGTGTGGGGTTGCTTTGCTGGTGACACCAGCATGGCTACCACAGCATTCTACAGCGATACGCCATCCCATCTGGTTTGGGCTTAATGGAACTATCATTTGTTTTTCATCAGGACAATGATCCAACACACCTCCAGGCTGTTTAAGGGCTATTTGACCAAGAAGGAGAGTGATGGAGTGCTGCATCAGATGACCTGGCCTCCACAATCTCCCAACCTCTACCCAATTGAGATGGTTTTGGATGAGTTGAACCGCAGAGCGAAGGAAAAGCAGCCAACAAGTGCTCAGCATATATGGGAACTCCTTCAAGACTGCTGGAAAAGCATTCCAGGTAAAGCTGGTTGAGAGAATGCCAAGAGTGTGCAAAGTTGTCATCAAGGCTAAGGGTTGCTATTTAAAGAATCTCAAATATAAAATACACATATTTTGATTTGGTTATCACTTTTTTGTTTACTACATGATTCCATATGTGTTATTTTATAGTTATGATGTCTTCACTATTATTCTACAATGTAAAACATAGTAAATATAAAGAAAAACACTTGAATGAGTAGGTGTGGCGCAGAGGTCCAAGGCACTGCATCGCAGTGCTAGCTGTGCCACTAGAGATCCTGGTTCGAGTCCAGGCTCTGTCGCAGCCGGCCGCAACCGGGAGACCCATGGGCGGCGCACAATTGGTCCACCGTCGTCCAAGGTAGGGGAGGGTTTGGCCGGCAGGGATGTGGGTTCGTTTTCCACGAGGGGCCAGTATGAAAAAATATAAATAATAATAAACGTATGCATTCACTAACTGTAAGTCGCTCTGGATAAGAGCATCTGCTAAATGACTAAAATGTAAAATGTGTGTCCAGACTTTTGACTGGTAGTGTATATATTTAAATACTGTATATTATTGTATATGTATATTATTTTAATAACAGGACACTGTAAAGTCCATTATTCCTCTGAAGAGTATGAATTAGGTTTGAGAATGTTTGAATCCTAAGCAACCTGCATTTACATTGTTTGAAGTACAATAGACCAACATGGCTACTGTAATAGGTAAAAACTGTGTGCTGGAAAACCTTGGCAGAGCATGGGTGGTGTAGGCATTGTGGTGCTACACCGGAAGGTGATTATACAAAATTATACAACAACATTTCCACATGCAAAAGTTGTCTTTTGAAAATGTAGTGGAATGGGATTAGTGTGGTGTGTGAAGAATCCAATACTTTAACTTGTATGCGGTACAAATTACATTATTGTGGTAGCACCTCATCTAAGAGTATGAATTAGGCTGTTTGAGAAGGTTTGAATCCTAAGCAACCTGCCTACGCATTGTTTGAAGTACAATAGACCACAATAGCTACTACAGTGAGGGAAAAAAGTATTTGATCCCCTGCTGATTTTGTACGTTTGCCCACTGACAAAGAAATGATCAGTCTATAATTTTAATGGTAGGTTTATTTGAACAGTGAGAGACAGAATAACAACAAAATAATCCAGAAAAACGCATGTAGAAATTTTTTATAAATTGATTTGCATTTTAATGAGGGAAATAAGTATTTGACCCCGTCTCAATCAGAAAGATTTCTGGCTCCCAGGTGTCTTTTATACAGGTAACGAGCTGAGATTAGGAGCACACTCTTAAAGGGAGTGCTCCTAATCTCAGCTTGTTACCTGTATAAAAGACACCTGTCCACAGAAGCAATCAATCAATCAGATTCCAAACTCTCCACCATGGCCAAGACCAAAGAGCTATCCAAGGATGTCAGGGACAAGAATATAGACCTACACAAGGCTGGAATGGGCTACAAGACCATCGCCAAGCAGCTTGGTGAGAAGGTGACAACAGCTGGTGCGATTATTCGCAAATGGAAGAAACACAAAATAACTGCCAATCTCCCTCGGCCTGCGGCTCCATGCAAGATCTCACCTCGTGGAGTTGCAATGATCATGAGAACGGTGAGGAATCAGCCCAGAACTACACGGGAGGATCTTGTCAATGATCTCAAGGCAGCTAGGACCATAGTCACCAAGAAAACAATTGGTAACACACTACGCTGTGAAGGACTGAAATCCTGCAGCGCCCGCAAGGTCCCCCTGCTCAAAAAAGCACATATACATGCCCGTCTGACGTTTGCCAATGAACATCTGAATGATTCAGAGGAGAACTGGGTGAAAGTGTTGTGGTCAGATGAGACCAAAATGGAGCTCTTTGGCATCAACTCAACTCGCCGTGTTTGGAGGAGGAGGAATGCTGCCTATGACCCCAAGAACACCATCCCCACCGTCAAACATGGAGGTGGAAACATTATGCTAAGGGGTGTTTTTCTGCTAAGGGGACAGGACACCTTCACCGCATCAAAGGGACGATGGACGGGGCCATGTACCGTCAAATCTTGGGTGAGAACCTCCTTCCCTCAGTTAAGGCATTGAAAATGGGTTGTGGATGGGTATTCCGGCATGACAATTACCCAAAACACATGGCCAAGACAACAAAGGAGTGGCTCAAGAAGAAGCACATTAAGGTCCTGGAGTGGCCTAGCCAGTCTCCAGACCTTAATCCCATAGAAAATCTGTGGAGGGATCTGAAGGTTTGAGATGCCAAACGTCAGCCTCGAAACCTCAATGACTTGGAGAAGATCTGCAAAGAGGAGTGGGACAAAATCCCTCCTGATATGTGTGCAAACCTGGTGGCCAACTACAATAAATGTCTGACCTCTGTGATTGCCAACAAGGGTTTTGCCACCAAGTACTAAGTCATGTTTTGCAGAGGGGTCAAATACTTATTTCCCTCATTAAAATGCAAATCAATTTATAATATTTTTGACATGCGTTTTTCTGGATTTTTTTGTTGTTATTCTGTCTCTCACTGTTCAAATAAACCTACCATTAAAATTATAGACTGATCATTTCTTTGTCAGTGGGCAAACGTACAAAATCAGCAGGGGATCAAATACTTTTTTCCCTCACTGTATATTAGGTCAAAGCTGTGTGCTGGAAAACTTTGCTAGAGCATGGGTGGAATAGGCATTGTGGTGCTCATGAATTTCCTTTCTTTTTCGGCTTCAGACCAATGCCTACTTCTCACTTAAAACTTAGTTTTTTGTTTCTAATTATATGTTCAGTTGGTTTGTTGTTACTCCAATGGATTGATAATGTTGACACAGGGAATATTTTATGGAGAAAATCTCATTTATGAGGATTTGATGTGAAATGAAATGGCTATTTAGTTCCTCTTCACTGGGTTTAGTAGCTCTGGTATTGATTTGTCCTCGTTGCCAAAATGCCACTCCCAGAAAAAAACTTAACATAATTTGGCAGTTTTGCTCTTGTTCCAAATGTTTAGCAAATAGCAAAGGAATGAATAATGTTGTGGGAAAGAACAGTGAAAACTCCCTTTACCGTATTTGTTATTTTAATCATTCCTAAAAGTTCTCTATAAGCTTGTGTGTATGCGTGCATATGCACACGTGTGTTTGTGTGAGAGAGAGGCAGACATATAATGAAATCGAGACAAAGTAAGAGAGTGAAAACTAAAGAGAGGGGGGTAGAGAGATAGTGAAATCGAGAGAAAGTGTGTGTGTGTACTGTTTACATGCGTGCACGTGTGTGTCTGTGTGTGTGCGTGCCTGCATGCGTATGTGTGTGTGTCACCGCTTCACCCTCCAGCGCTCGACAGCTGTGCTACTTCCTCTTCTCTGGTTATGGAGCGTGAATTATGGAAAAGCTCACCAATTAAATATTGAAATGACACACAAGTGAATAGAATCTGAGGAGTGCGAGGGGTGTGTCCAACAACTGCTCCTAATTTGCAGGCACAATATCAAACCCTTCACGCCAGTCATTTCTTTTTTTCAGACGGCTTCAAATACCTCTGTATTAATTAAGAATGAAAGAATGAACCAAGAAAACAACAGAGCATGGTCCCATTTGGCTCAGTTGATAAAGCATTGAGCTTGCAACGCCAGAGTGGTGGGTACGATTCCCACAGGGGACCAGTATGAAAAAGTATGAAATGCACTCACTACTGTAAGTGCTCTGCATAAGAGTGTCTGCTAAATGACTTAAATGTTAATGTAACATGAAGGAATTGTTATCCTTCTCATCTTCAGTATCAAGCAGCATTGCTGCTTTTATATGATCTAGCATATAGGAGCATAACATGCTCCTGGTCTTCCCCGGCCTATGACACATACAACAGTACATGTGTCATCTAAATGGTGTAGATTTATTAAAGCTCTATACCTGTAAGCAAATTCCTCAATATCATGACGTTGGTATGACATATAGTTCAAGTAAGGAGTTACCATTCTTCCTTAAAATTCTCTAAGCCTACAGGCAGATACTCATTCACTCACTCAAAGAAGAGCTCAAACACACAGAACCAATATAAAGATTCCTTTAGAGGCCACAATGGTGCATATATTCTCTTGTCAGGTCTCTTCATAGAAATATACACATAGATAGGACCTCTATAGGTTTCTTTATGCTACAAAGCTCTGCATTGATTCACAACATTTCCCTGCTCTTTCACTGAGTCTCATTGGAAAGAGAATATGCTCTGGTCATGTATCTAGGGCTTCATTCCATATGCAGATGTGTCCTACTCATATATGGGACCATATGGTCACTGAGGAGATGGGAAAGGGAAATATGCTACTACAGGAATTATATTGTGTTATTTCTACATTACCAATCATTTCCACTACTACCACTACTGATGTTAATGCAAATGTACACAGTAATTTCCATGTAAAAGGACCCATGAGCCCCAATATGTGAAGTTCACATTTCAGGTGAATGCATTCAGTTGTGCAACTGACTATAGGTATCCCCCTTTCCCTTCCTTTCCTTTCCTTTTCATAGGAGCATGTCAAATTGGATGTCAAATGAAAGCTAAGATTATTATTTTTTATGGAGGCATTTATACAACCATTTTCCATCCTAAAAATGAGTAATAAGCAAAGGCTTTGATTTCTTGTCAAAAAGATGGAAAAGGGGTTTTAGGAAACTTCTACCAGAAAAAATATTAAAAGGTATTAGAAATACTTTAAATCACAATAATGTTGAAGTAAAGACCCCTAACTAATATCAACACTTATATTAAGTTTAGGATAATTTGTCCTACCTTCTGTAAGTTTAAGAAACATTGCCTTGTGCCCTTGAAATTCCGTTGCCAAAAACACACATATCTATCTTTTATGATATTTTCTAATTTCTCTCCATAATGAGGAAGGAGGATAATGAAAGTTCACAGAAGTAACAAGTAAAGGTAGACCTATCAAATAGTTAGTGTTTTTACTGATAGCAATTTTGTTTATGAATTATTAAGTTATTAAAACTCAAAATTATGTTGCCAAATCGGTAACGGAATTTCTGCAATTGAATTGGCTACGAAGGAGGATATTACATATGTGACTCGTTTCAGGAAACTCGGCATATGTCGTGCGTCACTACTTCACAGTTGAGCCATTTGAATGTAACGCCAAAACATTTATTTTTATCAAAATGCATTTTTTGGCGTAAATGCCTTCTGGAACATGTGAACTTTCATGTGCCTTAATAACAAACTTGTATGACATCGAAAAAATACGAATACAATTGTTAAATTACGAGCCTAGTTGGTTTAGCCATAGAAAAAGAAAGCAACCTTCCCGCTAGCCATGATTGGCTGAGATGATGAGCGGGCTGGACATACCGAGAGATGAGTTCGGATTGGTCTGCCAAGTTGCACGCTTCTGTCTATAACATGAGCTGGTCAGTATGTGTAGGTAATCCTTTCTAACATGTTACATGTTAAAAAAAAAATTCAGAAGGTCGTTTTCATTTCAAGTTAAAGTGTACTGTTAGCTAGCTAGCTAATGTTAGCTGGCTGGCTCGCTTGGCAATATCTCTCTCTCACACACACACAAACTCACATACTCAGGTGGTGAGGTATGGGGCTCGAGGGAAACTTTCTCAGCCAGGGTTAAAATAACCTAAAATATGGACATTATTCTCACCTTTTAAGAAAACTAGAGAAAACAGAGCCACTGTGTGTGTTACATTCCTCCAGCTCCATCTCTAAGCTTACCAAGTGACAGGTTCAGGGTTTTGAAAAAACAGATTGTACCTTTAAAGCTTACTGTATATGATAATACACATAGTGGTTTGAGGAGGAAAATAGCTCAACCCATTCAGCCACACAGAAGATATTATCTGAGTGATATTGAAACACCCCAGTTATTGAAATCAAAATTAATGGAGCCATTTCTTCACACTAGTGGGGATATGAACCTTTATCCCTCGCTCTTACCAGTCCCCTTCTGTTGAGTGACATTGACTCAACCAACCCTCCACAATGACCCGATGACCTGACGTCTTAAATCTAAAACCTAAGAGATAGAGGCGCTTATGACATCTCAATGAATGAGCTCCAGAAAAATGTATCTATTAGCGGCTCTGAATCAGATGGGTATGGAGTAGAAATGTACGGCTCAATCCCACCGTTTCCACCGTATTAGCGAGGTTAGACAAGCGAGAGCGTGGCGAGAGCAGTGAGAGCAAGCAGCTATGTAATAATAATCTCAATAAGCCACAGAACATGGCCTGTAAATTATTATAGTTAGAGAGAGAGAGAGAAAGTGACAGAAATATTTGAGGAGCTCGGGGGAGTGTGTGAATTGAGGTGTACGTGTGTGTGTGTGCGTGCGTGCGTTATGTCTTTATAAGATAGGCCGTCCAAGCATCTTCAGCCCAGATGGAGGATGATGGGAGGTGAGCTGAGGGTAATGGGGAAACTCCAAACCCATTGGCTCATATTTACACAGAGGAGGTGTCTCAAATGGCACCCTATTCCCTTTATAGTACACTATGGGCCCTGGTCAAAAGCAGTGCACTATACAGGGAATAGGGTGCCTTTTGGGGCCCAGTTAGTGGCCTGGGAAGATAGAAAAAAAGGGCCAGAGAGGTTTCTGTCCTGAGATGAATTTCCGATCTATCCTACTTGTCTGATTTATCACGGAATTTGATTTAACTCAAAATCAAAGAAGATAAATCACTTAGAGTGGATAATGATGTTTTCTGAGAGGGATTTCTGTTTGTGTTTGTGTGTGTGTGTGTGTGTGTGTGTGTGTGTGCGTGTGTGTGTGTGTGCGTGCATGCGTGCCAGAGTGAGCGTCAACAGAAGGCATCATGGAGTTAGATGGTTATTTTGGTAACATGAAGTCCACCCCTGAGGGATCATGATTAAGACAGTGAATCAGACCTCACATCAGACCCGACAACCTAGCATCCCAGACAGATGCATGCAATTTTAACCTCTTCCTACTCCACCTCTGAGCATAGCCGCTGGAAGCAGTGGTGCTAAGGGAGCTGCAGCACTCACTGAAAAATCGGAATAAAACAAATATATGAATAGTTTTTTTTAAACGTTTTTTTTGTCCACTGTGCCTTTACAAGTCTTATATTAGCGGACCCATATAGTCGTCTGTAGCACTGGCCCCAAAAAATATTCTGCCCTCCACCCCCGTCGGCAAAATAATCGCAGCCCCCCCAACCCCAAATGTCTTCCCGCGGCTATGCCTCTGAGACACTCAGATCGACCAATGAATGGCCAAACAGTACACATCTGTCTGGGTCACATTAATTTGTTAGAAGTGGAAGTGTTTGGAAGCAAAAGGCATCCATACATTTCATGAATCAAGATGTGTATTATAAATAGCAAGGATTCAGTGTTTCCCTAAAAAAACGGTATAAATTCCCTTAAATGATGCAACGAAGCCATCCTTGGAGTAAGCCTAGCTTCAGCATTGTTTTCAGTAATATAGACTTGGATTGGTTTAGCGGTTAGGATTGTTGTCCCTGGACACTGATCTAAGGTCAGAATAGGGGTAGGGTTATTCTGATTTAAGAGTAGTTAAAGCTGCATTATGTAAGTTTGTGCCATCACTTGCAGATAATCCTGTTTGCTATGGCTGAGCATGGAGGTCAGAACTCAACAACACAGCATTCATCCCCACAGCCTCCAGAGACTGTTTTAGAAAATGGCTATTGTACAATATAAGTGAATGGACATTGAACATGTTCCTGTTTCCTTTGGTAGCAGTTTAGTAAGTGACTTGTTTTCAGCCTCACAAAAGGAAAAAGGAAAGCTAGATTCCTTTCTTCCTAATGTTTTTTTAAAATCTGAAACTCTGTTCTACTCTCACAATTAATTCCTAGTGACATGAAGCCACCAGACCAAGAACAATAAGACTGGGACTATACAGTACATGCCTCCTATAGCTGCCCCTACCTACCTCCCCCTCACTCCCCCTCTCACCCTCCACATCCCTGCCTACACCTACCTCCCATCTTCTCCCCTGTCTCTCCCTGCCTCCACTGCCTCTCTCGCCCTCCACATCCCTGCCTACACCTACCTCCCCTCTCCCCTGTCTCTCCCTGCCTCCACTGCCTCTCTCTCCCTCCACATCCCTGCCTACACCTACCTCCCCTCTCCCCTGTCTCTCCCTGCCTCCACTGCCTCTCTCTCCCCTCCACAACCCTGCCTACACCTACCTCCCCTCTCCCCTGTCTCTCCATGCCTCCTCCTGCCTCTCTTTGCCTTTCCGCTTCTCCTCTATCCCTCTCTGGGACCTGCTCGAGCACTGGTGAGTCACTGGGTAGAGATAAAACCCAGGCAGTTTGATGGCTCTCTCTCACTCTCTCTTCTACAGCGGCTCAAATGTTTCCGCTACAGCCAACATCCATGCCTAAACTCCTCCCACCCCTCCCACCCCCCATCCCTCTCACTCCCGCTCTCTCGATCCTCTCTTTTGATCTCCCTCTCTCCATTCTCTTCCCCTCCATTCTCTTCCCCTCCATTGCACACCTATAAACACTGGGTCTCTACTAGCAGCCCTTCTCCAGTAATCGTCCCCAAGAGCAGGCCAGTAGGACATGAGAAAAGTCCTCTCCTCCTTTACCAGACCTGACCTGCTTAAGCACAGATCCCTTAGTAGCCCTTAGGCACAGATCTAGGGTCAGTTTCCCCTCCACCAATCCTAACCTTAACTATTAAGGAGGGAAAACAACAAAACTGTCCTGGGGCAACGTCATGCTACTTTCCCTGTATGTCCTGATGGGTTCTACATCGTTTATCCCTCCTAAGGGGTTACATACTACTGTATATTTGTAGTTCATGATACTGTTGTAACTGTTTTATGTCACCACAGAAGATACCACATTTTTACACATTTAACTATTCATATTTCACTACTGCCTCTGATTATAATGCACTTTTCTTGTTGAGAGCTGAAGCAGTGTGGCTGGTTGGGAGCAATTGGGGTTGTTATGTTGTGTTATTCAGAGCTTTGGAGATGGCATTGCTTTGTGCAAGCTTGTTTGCGCTCTCCCAGATGAGGGGATGTTTACAGACACAAACACACGCACATGCGCGCACACATGCAGACATGTGCACACACGTACACGTACACACACACACACACACACACACACACACACACACACACACACACACACACACACCAACACAGTGAAACTACTGTGAAAATAATATCTTGATAGCTCCATCCATGCTTTACCTCTAGCTAGCTCCTCTAATCTCACCAATGTCTAAATGCTCTCCTGTATTTAACCAGCACCTCCTCCTACCACAATGTTCACTAACTAGTGTTATTTCAGATGGGGATCCACTGACAGAGCATTATGAAAAATATCCTGCTTATAGGATATGATCAGGGATCGGAGCCCACTTATAGACTTTATTAACCTTTCCACACATGGCAGCAGTAATATCCCCGTCGCCCAGCACATGGTGGCATTTGTATTAGACATGGCGCTAGGGTCTCTGCTAAATGTCATAGCTACTGAAGCAACCCTGCCATGGTGACCTGATCCACGGGTAATAACCCCAACGGAGTGGCTGCAGATCTAGCTAGCTCCTATACTTTCATCAACGTCTAAAAGCTCTCCTGTATTTAACCAGCACCTCCTACCATGATGTTCACTAATTAGAGTTATTTCAGATGGGGATCCACCAGTGGAGGCTGCTGAGGGAGGACGGCTCATAATAATGGCTGGAACGGAACGAATGGAATGGCATCAAACACATGGAAACCCTGTGTTTGATGTATTTGATACCATTAAACCAATTACGCTCCAGCCATTAACATGAGCCCATCCTCCCCGATTAAGGTGCCACCAACCTCCTGTGGGATCCACTGACACTGGGGCTAATACCAAATTAGAGAGTATTATGAAAAATACCCCGCTTATAGGATATGATCAGGGATCTGAGCCCACTTATAGACTTTACTAACCTTTCCACACATGTCAGCAGTAATATCCTTTTTTGGTATTAGACATGGCGCTAGGGTCTCTGTTAAATGTCATAGCTATTGAAGCAACCCTGCCATGGTGACCTGGTCCACGGGTAATAACCCCAGAAGAGTGGCTGCGGATCTGACTTTTACTGGACCTTTCTTCCCATGGCTAGATCCCAAAGCTTACGCACAGCCTCTGCTCTACTCTTGTGTGTGTGTGTGGGGGGGAGTTGTAATGTATGTGTGTTTTTGTGTGAGAGAGGGAGTGAGAGAGAGTGCGAGAGAGAGACAGAGAGACAAAGAGAAAGAGACAGTAGAAAGAGAAAGAGAGAGAGAGAGAGAGAGAGAGAGAGAGAGAGAGAGACAGAGAGAATGAGATGTGCGTCATAAAATAAATTGAAGGCCAGTCATCAGAGGTAAGCTTGTATTGTACTGTATAATTTATTGTATAGCAGAAAAATACATGTCCCCCAACAGGATCATGGGTTCGATTCCATCTTTGGCCACTCATACAAAAATGTGCCGTAATGTAATGGCATACATATGTTAGCTTACCTGTCTGCGGAGCAGTCAGTGGGTTTGCTTTTGAAGGTCCTTCATTACCTGCCAGTGCCAGTGACAGACAGTGCAACCTCGACCTCTACATTGTATTGTTGTGCCCAGATGGGTGCTAAGCCCTATTGATCTGGTGATGCAGAGAAGAGGACCCTGGAGATATGACTAGCCACTGCAGATATAGATAGACAGAGAAAGGACTGATATAGCCTGCAGGGTTAACTGAAAAGAAACCATACACACACAGACAGATATACACACTGAGTACATGCATATCTAATAATAAACATATGCACATACATCAAATCTCTGACACAAACACACACATGCACAGATACATATATATTAAACGGTGAGTGCACATAATAATGACATAATGTAAACATCATGCACAGAAATAGATAGACATAGACGCATACATTAAAAATACTGTATGTACACCTAAATGTCTCTGAGTCACATACACATGCAAACACACACAGACACTATTCCTCATTTAGTGGCAGACAAGAGGAGAGGAGAAAGGAACAGCATTATGTAATTAAATGTACTATTAGATCATCTTGTGCACTGGCACGGGGAAGAGAGGGGGGAGAGAGAGCGAGAGAGAGAGGGGGAGAGAGAGAGCGATAGAGAAAGGTAGAGAGAGATGTATGGATATAGGGAGCTGGAAAGGGACTTGGTATGTCTGCTGAGTGACTGACAATGACAACCACTTTAATGTCTCAGAGGAACCAGAACCAGACAATATTGTGGTCTGGAATGGACAGACAGACAGAAGTCCTCTCGTAGCATGGTGGTAAGACCCAATAGGGTACAGGGTAGCCGACAAGTTAGTCTACCAGTAACAGAACAGTCAACAATGGCTGACATGGGTATACAGTGCATGACATGGGTATGGCTCAGAGCTAAGGCTGCCGTCTCCTGGTTCCCTGATCTCTTCCTTCCTTCTTTTCTCTTCCTGTGGCAACCCAGCCAGAGGTCAGCCAACTGGCCAGGAGCCGCAACACAACATCAGTAGGCAATAACCATAAACAATGTGAGGTAGCTATATTTGTTAAGGAGAACCAACGTACCAGTTATGATGCATTCACTGTTTTTTTATGTTTCCTAGAAACGTTTTGGCTGCAGGAGGAGATATTGATCGAATTTAAACAAGATTGTTGTTTAATGTGACTATTGCTCATTCAGCTGTAGGTAATGGATGGTGTAAAATACATACTGTAGATACTGTGTCTGGCTGTCT
>NW_028164647.1:0-40663 GCF_964263955.1 Coregonus lavaretus
CCACAGTGACCATACGTACATATCCCAACCAGAAGCCATAGATTAATGAGGCTAGAGCGCTCAAATTCTCAAAAAGTTCTACATTGAGAGGCTGGCTGCATCACCACCTGGTATGGCAACTGATTGGGCATCTGACCACAAGGCGCTACGAGGGTAGTCTCTGAATGTCCTTGAGTGGCCCAGCCAGAGCCCGTACTTGAACCCGATCAAACATCTCTGGAGAGACCTGAAAATAGCTGTGAAGCGATGCTCTCCATCCAACCTGACAGAGCTTGAGAGGATCTGCAGAGAGAATGGGGGGAACTCCCCAAATACAGGTGTGCCAAGCTTGTAGTGTCATACCAAAGAAGACCCGAGGCTGTAATCGCTGCCAAAGTTGCTTCAACCAAGTACTGAGTAAAGGGTCTGAACACTTATGTAAATGTAATATTATTATTATTTTATTTCTTTCAAATTTGCAAAAACATTCTAACAAAAAGTTTTTGCTTCATCATTATGGGGTTGTGTATAGATTGATGAGGGGAGAAAAAAAAACGATTTAATCCATTTTAGAATAAGGCTGTAACGTAACAACATGTGGAAAAACTCAAGGGGTCTGAATACTTTCCGAATGCACTGTATATGTACATATCTACCTCAATTACCTCGTACCCCTGCACATCGACTTGGTACTGGTACCTCGTGTATATAGTCAAGTTATCGTTACTCATTGTGTCATGAGCCTCTCACTCCACCGGGTTACCACCTTAATTTTCTTCCACTCTGCTCACCACTCTCTCTACTCAGCCTAACTAGCTCCACCTGTCCCTGCTCTGCTCTGCTCTAATTACTCTGCCAGCTGCGCTGCATTACCCACTACCTCTCCCAGTATTTAAGGCCCTGTCTTTCAGCTCTCCGGTGTCAGATCGTCTGCAAAGCTCACACCCGGAACCTGTTTGCTCGCGCTTCTGGCTCACCCTGGTTTTGTGACCCCGGACCTGCCTGAATTTTTGGATACTCTTCTGCCCCAGGAGATCCAGACCTGCTTCTGCCATAACGACTCCTGACTACTCTTCAATCCCGGTAACTCTGACCAGCCTTCTGCCTTGCTACTACGTATTTTGGATTTCCCTTGAACTGTACTGCTGCCTTGTTTCATTCCGCCCTGTTGTGTCTGTGTCTCCCCCCCCCAGGACTTCTGGACCACCCACCACCGGCTTCATAGGACGCATCGCTGCCACTGGGGGGGCACAGACCCAGCACATTGGACGGGATCCCTGTTACCCCTGGAGCCTTCATTCACTCCCTACTTCCCTTTTCCCTTAAGTTTTAATAAACTTTCTGGTGTGACGCAATTGTGGTCGTCTGTCTGAACCGTGACAGTACGATCTGACCATTATGGACTCAGCGCACACTTTCCCCGACATGGAAACCGATGAGCATGAGCAGCAGTTCCAGCAGCAGCAACAACAACTCGCCATGATCATTCAACTCCTCACCAACCTTACCCCAGCCAGTCTGCCCACCAGCCCTGCCCCCGAGTTACCTGCCCCGGTCATTGCAGCCGCTGCTCCGGAACCCAAGATTGGAAACCCCGAGCGGTTCAACGGCGATTCAACCCAGGTCCGGCCATTCCTGACTAGCTGCCGACTTCAGTTCTCCTTGCAGCCAAGGACCTTCGCCACGGAGGGGGCTAAAGTTGGGTATGCCATCACTCACCTGACGGGCCGAGCTCGACTCTGGGGAACAGCAGAGTTCGAACGTCAAACCCCCGCATGTGCAACCTTCGACCTGTTTGCTGAGGAGATGCTGAAGGTGTTTGACCTGGATTCACCAACCGCAGAGGCGTCTCGTGAACTGTTCAGTATTCGACAAGGCAGACGTACAGTCGCAGACCATTCCATCGACTTCCGAACCCTGGCTAGACGAAGTTCTTGGAACACACCATCGTTGGTGGACGCGTTCTTCCATAGTTTGGCTGACTATATCAAGGACGAGTTGGTCTCCCATGAACTGCCTTCCACTCTTGATGAAGCCATCGCACTGACTGTCAGGATCGACAGAAGGATACAGACCCGTCGTCGTGAGAGGGGGCGCCAAGGTCCACCTACTACCGGCGTTCGGAGAGATCCGACTGGGCTCCTGTCATCTACTGCCACTCACCCAGGTCAGCTTGATCAGTCTGAGCCTATGGAGATTGGGCGAGCCTCTCTCACTCCTGCAGAGCGCCAGCGCCGCTTCACCTCAAACCTCTGCCTCTATTGTGGAGGTGATGGACATCGTGTGGTAACCTGCCCTTTAAAGGGCCGAAGCTCACCGGGCATAGGGGGAGTCCGGTTGAGTTCAATGACCATCCAGTCCTCCGACCGCAAACCCCTGCTGCAAGTTCACCTCCGCCTCTCTGACTCAACTCACACCCTGGCTGCTCTGGTGGATTCTGGCGCCGAAGCCAACATAATGGACATCAAGCTGGCACGCCAACTGGGACTGGAGAACCTCCGTTTGACACCTCCTATTCCTGCCCGGGCACTGGACGGACACTTACTCGGATCGGTCACTCATGTCACGGCCCCGGTCTCGATGGGTCTGTCCGGAAACCATCAAGAAACTATCCAGTTTCACCTGCTCCCCTCTCCAGGCCAACCCCTCATCCTGGGTTACCCATGGCTCCGCCGGCACAACCCTCAGCTCGACTGGGTGACCGGGGTGATCAGGGAGTGGGGAGAGGACTGCCACCGAACCTGCCTGCTTGCTGCCGCACTACCCCCTCGGCCAGTACCTACTAACTCCGCTCCTGACCTCTCCAATGTCCCAGAATGCTACCATGGTCTCAGAGAGGTGTTTAACAAAGCAAGAGCCACATCTCTGCCCCCTCACCGACCGTACGACTGTGCCATCGACCTCCTCCCTGGAACAGCCCCTCCAAAGGGTCGTCTTTATTCGTTGTCTGCTCCTGAAAGAAAGTCCATGGAGGACTACATCAATGGCTCTCTGTCCGCAGGATTAATCCGTTCATCTTCATCTCCTGCTGGTGCTGGCTTCTTCTTTGTGGGGAAGAAGGACGGATCTCTTCGCCCCTGCATCGACTACAGGGGACTCAACGACATCACAGTGAAAAACCGTTACCCTCTGCCTCTGCTCACCTCTGCTTTTGAGTTGCTCCAGGGAGCCACTGTTTTTACCAAGTTGGATCTCAGAAACGCTTACCACCTAGTGCGGATCCGGGAGGGAGATGAATGGAAAACCGCATTCAATACACCAACAGGCCACTACGAGTATCTGGTTATGCCTTTTGGCCTCACCAATGCTCCTGCTGTGTTCCAGGCTCTAGTGAATGATGTACTGCGGGACATGTTAAACAAGTTTGTCTTCGTTTACCTGGATGACATCTTAATCTACTCCAGAAACCTGTCTGAACACACCCGCCATGTCCAGCAAGTCCTTCATCGTCTTCTGGAGAATTCCCTCTACGCCAAGGCAGAGAAATGTGAGTTTCACGTCAAGACAGTGGCCTTCCTGGGGTACATAGTGGCAGAGGGAAGTATCCAAATGGATCCTGCCAAAGTATCAGCAGTCACTTCATGGCCAGTTCCGGAGAACAGAAAGAAGCTGCAACAGTTTCTGGGGTTTGCTAACTTCTATAGAAAGTTTATCCGGAACTACAGTACCGTTGCTGCCCCTCTCACTGCTCTAACCAGCACCAAGCAACCCTTCACCTGGACCCCAGCAGCCGACAAAGCCTTCAGTACCCTCAAGGTGAGGTTCACCTCCGCTCCCATCCTCCAGATGCCTGATGTGGACCGGCAATTCATTGTGGAGGTGGACGCCTCGGATGTGGGAGTTGGTGCTGTGATTTCTCAGTGGGCTGCGGAGGATAGGAAGCTCCATCCCTGTGCCTTTTTCTCACGTCGGTTGTCCCCCTCTGAGTGCAATTACGACATAGGGAACCGTGAGCTGCTGGCTGTGAAGCTTGCCTTGGAGGAGTGGCGTCACTGGCTGGAGGGGTCCACCATTCCATTTCTCGTTTGGACCGATCATAAGAACTTGGAGTACATCCGCACGGCCAAACGGTTGAACTCCAGGCAGTCCCGCTGGGCCCTGTTCTTCACCAGGTTTAATTTCACTCTGTCATACCGGCCTGGATCACGTAACACCAAGCCAGACGCCCTCTCCCGTCAATTCCAGAAGGATGACACCCCCTCCAAGGACCCTGTGTCGATTCTGCCAAGTCCCTGCATCGTTGCAGCTCTGACCTGGGCTGTTGAGGAACAGGTGCTGGAGGCTCTCCGTAACCAGCCAGGTCCCAGCACTTGCCCAGCTGACCGCCTTTTTGTCCCCGAAGACCTGAGGTCCCAGGTCGTTCAGTGGGGACATGACTCCCGCCTAGCTTGTCACCCTGGCTCCACCCGCACTTACAACCTGCTCGCCCAGAGGTTCTGGTGGCCCTCTCTGAGAAAGGATGTACGGGAATTCGTCCAAGCCTGCCCCATCTGCAACCAACACAAGTCGTCCTGCCAGCCCCCAGCCGGATTGCTGCAGCCCCTGCCTGTGCCCAGACGTCCCTGGTCTCACATCGCCCTTGACTTTGTCACGGGGCTGCCCCCTTCAAGGGGCATGACCGTCATTCTCACCATAGTTGACCGTTTCAGCAAGATGGCACACTTCATTCCCCTCCCCAAGCTCCCAACCGCCAAGGAGACCGCCCAGGTGGTCCTGGAACACGTCTTCCGGATCCACGGACTGCCAAAGGATGTAGTTTCTGACCGTGGTCCACAATTCTCCTCCGCTTTTTGGAAGGAGTTCTGTCACCTGCTGGGAGCCACAGTCAGTCTGACTTCCGGATTCCATCCCCAATCCAATGGGCAGTCAGAGCGGGCTAATCAGGAGCTCGAGAAGGCACTGCGATGCATGACTTCACGCAACCCCCACTCCTGGTCGCAGCAATTGACATGGGTGGAGTATGCACACAATTCTCTGATCTGCTCTGCCATCGGTATGTCCCCTTTCCAATGTGTTTATGGATACCAGCCTCCTCTATTTGCCAGCCAGGAGGAGGAGGTTACTTGCCCATCTGCACTTGCTTTTGCCCGTCGATGTCGCCGCACCTGGTCACAAGCCCGAGCCACACTCCTCAGATCCGTTGCCAGCTACACTACCGGGGCCAACCGTCGGAGAATTCCTGCTCCCACCTACCATGTTGGTCAAAGGGTGTGGTTGTCATCGAAGAACCTGCCACTCAGGGTGGAGTCGCAGAAGCTGGCACCTCGGTTCATTGGCCCATTCCCTATCATAAGAGTGATTAGCCCAACTGCTGTCCGGCTCCAACTGCCTAATTCCCTGAGGGTGCACCCCACTTTCCATGTGTCTAAGATTAAGCCCATCCATGAGAGTCCGCTGGTCCCTGCTGCGCCTTGTCCTCCTCCTCCACGGCTCGTCGATGGTGGTCTGGTTTACACCGTCCGCCGCCTGCTTCGGTCCAGACTGAGGGGTAGGGGTCTCCAGTACCTCATTGACTGGGAGGGCTATGGACCTGAGGAAAGGACCTGGGTGCCAGCTAGTAGGATTGTGGATAGGACTCTCATCACCGCTTTCCACCAACGGCATCCTGATCAACCTGCAATCCGTAGGGGCCGCCCCAGAGGGGTCCCTAACCGTCCTGCCCGCTCGGCTTCCTGTCCTGTGCCTGATCCTGTCTCGGGACCTGTCCCATCTCCCGACCACGGCCCTCCGGCTTCCTCCGAGGATGAGGACGTTCACTCGGACCGTTCGGAGGAGTTCTAGCCCTCCTCCGGCTCCCCTCCTCCCGCCCGGCGTGGTGTTGCTCTTGGGACTTCTGGGGCCGTCCCTTGGGGGGGGGGTTCTGTCATGAGCCTCTCACTCCACCGGGTTACCACCTTAATTTTCTTCCACTCTGCTCACCACTCTCTCTACTCAGCCTAACTAGCTCCACCTGTCCCTGCTCTGCTCTGCTCTAATTACTCTGCCAGCTGCGCTGCATTACCCACTACCTCTCCCAGTATTTAAGGCCCTGTCTTTCAGCTCTCCGGTGTCAGATCGTCTGCAAAGCTCACACCCGGAACCTGTTTGCTCGCGCTTCTGGCTCACCCTGGTTTTGTGACCCCGGACCTGCCTGAATTTTTGGATACTCTTCTGCCCCAGGAGATCCAGACCTGCTTCTGCCATAACGACTCCTGACTACTCTTCAATCCCGGTAACTCTGACCAGCCTTCTGCCTTGCTACTACGTATTTTGGATTTCCCTTGAACTGTACTGCTGCCTTGTTTCATTCCGCCCTGTTGTGTCTGTGTCTCCCCCCCCCAGGACTTCTGGACCACCCACCACCGGCTTCATAGGACGCATCGCTGCCACTGGGGGGGGCACAGACCCAGCACATTGGACGGGATCCCTGTTACCCCTGGAGCCTTCATTCACTCCCTACTTCCCTTTTCCCTTAAGTTTTAATAAACTTTCTGGTGTGACGCAATTGTGGTCGTCTGTCTGAACCGTGACACATTGTGTTTTTACCCTTGTGTTATAATATTTTATTTTTCTATTATTTATATTTTTTTTCTCTCTGTATTGTTGGGAAGGACCCGTAAGTAAGCATATCACTATTAGTCTACACCTGTTGTTTACAAAGCATGTGACAAATACAATTGGATTTGACTTCACATTCTGTCCCAGTCCACTGCACACACAGAGACTTCGGACTCTAGAGAGAGGAGAGGAGAGGAGAGGAGAGGAGAGGAGAGGAGAGAGAGAGAGAGAGAGAGAGAGAGAGAGAGAGAGAGAGAGAGAGAGAGAGAGAGAGAAAAGTTAAGGAGAAGTTATAGTTGGAGGGGTATGATGTAATGAATCAAGAGCTGGTGCAGGAGATGATGAAGTGATGAGAGATATTCAGTTTAAGGACCAGACATGAAATGGGTTTAGAATATTTATTGAGGAAATGGAATGAATGTTAGAATGAGGATTCAGTGGGGAAAAGGAGAACGGACCGGATGAAGCAGAGGGTTGCAGATGAAGGATACGAAGAGGTTGACTCTGTAGTGTTTGGCTTGGAGCTGGGCTGTCAAACTCATTCCATGGAGGGCCTACTGTCTGCTGGTTTTTGGTTTTGCCTTTCAACCTAGACAACCAGGTGAGGAGCGTTCATGACTAATCAGTGACCTTAAGTCATCAGTCAAGTCCAAGGGAGGAGCGAAAACCCGCAGACACTCGGCCCTCTGTGGAATGAGTTTGACACATGTGGCTTGTGGTAGTTAGGCTGTTGTGGTGGAGGCAATCGCCAAAAAGAGAACACCAAGTTAGTCGGACCCTGGGTAGGAAATTAGCTGTTCTGGACTGCAGATGCTGAATGGTTAGCAAAATGCACTACATGACCAAAGGTATGTGGACACCTGCTCATCAAACATCTCATTCCAAAATCATGGGCATTAATATGGAGTTGCCCCCCCCCCCCCCTTTGCTGCTATAACAGCCTCCACTCTTCTGGGAAGGCTTTCCACTAGATGATGGAACATTGCTGCGGGGACTTGCTTCCATTCAGCCGCAAGAGCATTGGTAAGGTCAGGCACTGACGGCGGCGAGATTTACACCACTCCAGCCGACGCTTGGCATTGCGCATGTTGATCTTAGGCTTGTGTGCGGCTGCTCGGCCATTGAAACCCATTTAATGAAGCTCCCGACGAACCGTTATTGTGCTGACATTGCTTCCAGAGGCAGTTTGGAACTCGGTAGTGTGTGTTGCAACCGAGGACAGATGATTTTTACGTGCTACATGCTTCAGCACTCGGCGGTCCCGTTCTGTGAGCTTGTGTGGCCTACCACTTCACGGCTGAGCTGTTGCTGCTCCTAGACGTTTCCACTTCACAACCACAGCACTTACTGTTGACCGGGGCAGCTCTAGCAGGGCAGAAATTAGACGAACTGACTTGTTGGAAAGGTGGCATCCTGTGACGGTGCCACGTTGAAAGTCACTGAGCTCTTCAGTAAGGCCATTCCACTGCCTATGTACGTCTATGGAGATTGCATGGCTGTGTGCACAATTTTATATACCTGTGTGGCTGAAATAGCAGAATCCACTAATTTGAAGGGGTGTCCACATACTTTTGTATATATAGTGTATAAAGTGGTTGAAACAATTTGTAAACATTATTAAAGTGACCAGTGTTCAATGTCTATGTACATAGGGCAGCAGCCTCTAAGGTGCAGGGTAGAGTACCAGGTGTAGCCGGCTAGTGACAGTGACTAAGTTCAGGGCAGGGTATTGGGTGGAGGCCGGCTAGTGGTGACTATTTAACAGTCTGATGGCCTGGAGATAGAAGCTGTTGCAAACTACCCGCCCTCCAAGACACATACAGCCCCCGATGTCACAGGAAGGCCAAAAAGATCATCAAGGACATCAACCACCCGAGCCACTGCCTGTTCACCCCGCTATCATCCAGAAGGCGAGGTCAGTACAGGTGCATCAAAGCTGGGACCGAGAGACTGAAAAACAGCTTTTATCTCAAGGCCATCAGACTGTTAAATAGCCATCACTAGCACATTAGAGGCTGTTGCTGCCTATTGAAATCACTGGCCACTTTAAGACATGGAACACTAGTCACTTTAATAATGTTTACATATCTTGCACTACTCATCTCATATGTATATACTGCATTCTATTCTATAATATTCTTCTGTATCTTAGTCAATGCTGCTCTGTCATTGCTTGTCCATATATGTATATATTCTTAAATCCCATTCCTTACTAGTTTTGTGTGTATTGGGTATATGTTGTGAAATTGTTAGATATTACAGCACTGTCGGAGCTAGAAGCACAAGCATTTCGCTACACCCGCTATAACATCTGCTAACACGTGAATGTGACAAATACAATTTGATTTGATTTGATTTGTTTCTCAGTCTCTCGGTCCCAGCTTTGATGCACCTGTACTGTCTCCGCCTTGCAGATGGTGGTAGGACTAACTTCAAAGTTCAAGATAAGACTAGGATCTATTTCCATCCACGTAATGACATTCAACAAACCCTCCTAACAGAGCAGCAGGCAGGGAGAGAGAAGTATTTGTAACTGTACTTGGTGTAAATACTTTTGGCCCATACATTGTCATTTACAGATCTACAGTACTTTCCAACTCTAACTTACAGATCACTACTGCCCTCTATGGTTGACTGAGGTTACTACCAGCTGGACCAGTAAAACGGAATTATCACATGGAGGTTTTTTCAGTCTGGTTATCTGCATCCTGAATGTCACCATATTCCCTACCACAGGAGGCTGGTGGCACCTTGATTGGGGAGGACGGGCTCGTGGTAATGGCTGGAGCGGAATTGGTGGAATGGTAGCAAATACATCAAACACATCGTTTCCATGTGTTTAACGCCATTCCATTTGCTCCGTTCCGGCCATTATTATGAGCCGTCCTCCCCTCAGCAGCCTCCACTGTTCCCTAGATATAGACCTTAGATATATACCTTATATATAGACCATAGATATAGAACCTAGATATAGACTAGTCCCTATATGTTACAGGGCAGCGAGGCAGTGCTGTGTTCTGTCTCTCTAGTCCCTATATGTTACAGGGCAGCGAGGCAGTGCTGTGTTCTGTCTCTCTAGTCCCTATATGTTACAGGGCAGCGAGGCAGTGCTGTGTTCAGTCTCTCTAGTCCCTATATGTTACAGGGCAGCGAGGCAGTGCTGTGTTCAGTCTCTCTAGTCCCTATATGTTACAGGGCAGCGAGGCAGTGCTGTGTTCAGTCTCTCTAGTCCCTATATGTTACAGGGCAGCGAGGCAGTGCTGTGTTCAGTCTCTCTAGTCCCTATATGTTACAGGGCAGCGAGGCAGTGCTGTGTTCAGTCTCTCTAGTCCCTATATGTTACAGGGCAGCGAGGCAGTGCTGTGTTCAGTCTCTCTAGTCCCTATATGTTACAGGGCAGCGAGGCAGTGCTGTGTTCAGTCTCTCTAGTCCCTATATGTTACAGGGCAGCGAGGCAGTGCTGTGTTCAGTCTCTCTAGTCCCTATATGTTACAGGGCAGCGAGGCAGTGCTGTGTTCAGTCTCTCTAGTCCCTATATGTTACAGGGCAGCGAGGCAGTGCTGTGTTCAGTCTCTCTAGTCCCTATATGTTACAGGGCAGCGAGGCAGTGCTGTGTCATTGAGTCCACATAGGAATAGAACAGAACAGAACATTGGGTTAATTTAATCCACCTGGAAAGGTTAATGCACTTATACCGGTCTGAATGTGTGGCAATCAATCCAAATACATTCTGATACACACGCACACACGGACGTACACACAAACACAACACACACACACACACACTCACTATATTGTCCGTCATTGCTGGTGTTTTCTAGCACCTGGGTTCACCATCTAGTTGTCAGGTTAGGTGTTTCACTCAAGTGTTGAGTGGAGATGACACTGACACTAACTGCCTCTGAGCAGACCATCACCCCACCAGGACCACTTTTACCAGGACCACTTCTACCAGACCATCACCCCACCAGGACCACTTTTACCAGGACCACTTCTACCAGACCACCTCCACTAGGACCACCTCCACAAGGACCACCTCCACCAGGACCATCTCCACCAAGACCACCCCCACCAGGACCACCTCCACCAGGACCACCTCCACAAGGACCACCTCCACCAGGACCATCTCCACCAAGACCACCCCCACCAGGACCACCTCCACCAGGACCACCTCCACCAGGACCATCTCCACCAAGACCACCCCCACCAGGACCACCTCCACCAGGACCACCTCCACCAGGACCACCTCCACCAAGACCACCCCCACCAGGACCACCCCCACCAGGACCACCTCCACCAGGACCACCTCCACCAAGACCACCCCCACCAGGACCACCCCCACCAGGACCACCTCCACCAGGACCACCTCCACCAAGACCACCCCCACCAGGACCACCCCCACCAGGACCACCCCCACCAGGACCACCTCCACCAAGACCACCCCCACCAAGACCACCCCCACCAGGACCACCCCCACTAGGAACACCCCCACCAGGACCACCTCCACCAGGACCACCCCCACTAGGACCACCCCCACTAGGAACACCTCCACCAAGACCACCCCCACTAGAATTGAATTTGACATCCTCACATTGTAAAGCCTGTTCTAAGAGGAGTACTGTACTCCTGTTGTTGATGGAGGATGGAGTTGAAGAGACTCCTCTCCTGAGAAAGCCCCTGGCTAACAAACACCTGTACACTACACCTGTATACTACACCTGTACACTACACCTGTACACTACACCTGTACACTACACCTGTATACTACACCTGTACACTACACCTGTACACTACACCTGTAACTACACCTGTATACTACACCTGTACACTACACCTGTATACTACACCTGTACACTACACCTGTACACTACATCTGTGTACCCCACCTGTACACTACACCTGTATACTACACCTGTATACTACACCTGTACACTACACCTGTACACTACACCTGTGCACTACACCTGTACACTACACCTGTGCACTACACCTGTACACTACACCTGTATACTACACCTGTACACTACACCTGTACACTACACCTGTATACTACACCTGTACACTACACCTGTATACTACACCTGTACACTACACCTGTATACTACACCTGTACACTACACCTGTACACTACACCTGTATACTACACCTGTATACTACACCTGTACACTACACCTGTATACTACACCTGTCTGTCCCCATTTGTTGGTGAAGGATTGAGTTGAAGACTCCAGAGCCGCTGGTGAACAAACACCTCAGCTTCACTGCACGCCATACACCTGTCTGTCCCCATGGGGTACGGTCCACAACCTCTGAGGGATCCCCCCCGCCCCCTCCCCTGTTGTCCACAGTCCCTAAGGCTTCAGATCATGTATAAATGAAACCCTTCTCACATTGAGATAGATACTGTATGATATTGCTTCACACTTAGAGGATTGAGATATATACTCAGAAGGACAGAACATCACCTTCGCTTCGGTACGTTTTCTGCTTATTTCTACTTGATCAAATCCTTGATACAAAATGATGTTGTTAAATGTGCTACTGTGTTAGGTATGGAAGGTGTGGAGTCAATGCACGCAATGAATTGACTGTAAACGATTGATGGTGCTTGATACGGGCTGGTAACCTGAGGTTATTTTACTGAACGCATCAGGAGGACAATAACAACAGTTACGGAAGTGGTGGGTTCAGATGGTTTGATATGAATGTATTGATCAAATAAAAGTTGATCAATAAAAGTATCTTACTCTAATTACAGTTGAAATGATGATGTCAGAGTCAGATTTGTGTGGTAAGAGTGGGGGATATCCTACTGAATGCTTAGTACCTTGATGGGGTGTCAGATTTGTATGGTAAGAGTGGGGGATATCCTACTGAATGCTTAGTACCTTGATGGGGTGTCAGATTTGTATGGTAAGAGTGGGGGATATCCTACTGAATGCTTAGTACCTTGATGGGGTGTCAGATTTGTGTGGTAAGAGTGGGGGATATCCTACTGAATGCTTAGTACCTTGATGGGGTGTCAGATTTGTGTGGTAAGAGTGGGGGATATCCTACTGAATGCTTAGTACCTTCATTTAGATGCTGTAGGTTAATACCTGACATTAAGTGCTCTATTCAATCTGTATCGCAGAAGTTCAGCTTTACAACGTGATTGAAATTTAAAGGCAATGTTCACGCGTTAGTGGGGACTGCATTCATGGTAAACGCTGCGGTAGAAATGTAAAGGTCATCTGTAACGCTTCAGCAATACAGATTGAATAGAGCACTAAAGCTGCAATCAGCAGTTAAAACAATTACAAAAAGGTGAAAAGCTGAGGGATGGGGCTGGAGATATGTAACCACTCTCAATTTCATAGACACTGCTATGGAAGCAAGCACTAAACATCCATGATATCAACATTTTATCATTTTAACCATGTTTTCAGTTTGTTTACATTCACTTTGTCTACAAACATCGGGGTAAAACAAGCTTATGTTTTGGGTTCTGGTGGGGTACGACAGTTGAACTAAGCTTGTGAGGCATTTATAAGTTGTATTATTCAAGAATCAACGGGTACATATCATTAATTTAGTCCACAAATTAATGTAGCAACTGTTGATTGCCCCTTTAAGAATAGATGGTAAATCATCTCATCTTTTATTTCTCAATAGTCAAGTGAAAGTGGCTACGGCAAAATATTTTTTAACCAATCCATTCTATTTGTCTCGTTTAAAATTAGATTTAAGCATTTTTCAAAAATACATTTCAATTCAACAGAACCAGATATTACACATGACTTGTATTTTGGAATATTTCGTCGCTGCTTTCGAACCAAACCATTCTATCCATCAGTCGTACTGTTAAATGGTTATTATGACTGGCTGATGAAAAACACAACTGATTAAGCCTGGCATCTCTAGGGAGTTGCTGTGGCCAACAGCCTCTCCTCTCTGCATCTGACTGAGTGATCCCACTGGAGAGGTTCTGCCCTGGGGGACCAGAAAGAGGAGGTAAAGGGAACCAACACAAGTCTTCAGGTCTCAGCTGAGGTCGTTCATAACAGATTTAATGTGGTTCACTGAAACATCTCTGTTATACAGAGTAGGTGCCCATAAGGGACAGAGCCACAGATAGGGAGCGATTTCAGTGCCAACAGAAATTGTATTAAAATGTTATAATTTTGAATTTTTATTAGGATATTGAATTTGAATTAAAAATGTTTGAATGTTTAAAGGGCAATATCACTCCAAAAATATCTATTGGTATTTCTTTTCATTAGTTCACTGTTGATACAGTCCCAAAATGTTTTGCATGTCAGCAGTCAAGTGATTTATTTTTTTAAAGTGCATTTTGCATCATCATGACGCTTTTCTTCTTAAAAGTCCAATATCTTGACAACTTGACTGCTGACATGCAAAACATTTTGGGACTGTATCAACAGTGAACAAATGAAAATAAATACCAATATATATTTTTGGAGTGATATTGCCCTTTAAACATTCAAACATTTTAAATTCAAATTCAATATCCTAATACAAATTTTCAAATTCAGTTCAAAACAAGAGACAACACTTTTGATACAGTCCCCAAAACGTTTTGCAACTAAGACTCTCTGGAGCATGGATGTAACCGAGGTGGTTCGATAAACCTCGCTGGAGACTTGAAGACTTGCGCTAGCTTCCTGAACGAATCCCTACAGGCTTTATCTTAGTCACCTAACACAGTCTTGTGACATGCAGGAGACCTGGATGGAACCCAGTCAGTCACAAGAGCAAGATTAAATAGGCAGTGGAAAGGCTATCCTTAGAAGGGCTATGACAGGGCATTTCAACTACACTGCTCAAAAAAATAAAGGGAACACTTAAACAACACAATGTAACTCCAAGTCAATCACACTTCTGTGAAATCAAACTGTCCACTTAGGAAGCAACACTGATTGACAATACATTTAACATGCTGTTGTGCAAATGGAATAGACAACAGGTGGAAATTATAGGCAATTAGCAAGACACCCCCCAATAAAGGACTGGTTTTGCAGGTGGTGACCACAGACCACTTCTCAGTTCCTATGCTTCCTGGCTGATGTTTTGGTCACTTTTGAATGCTGGCGGTGCTTTCACTCTAGTGGTAGCGTGAGACGGAGTCTACAACCCACACAAGTGGCTCAGGTAGTGCAGCTCATCCAGGATGGCACATCAATGCGAGCTGTGGCAAGAAGGTTTGCTGTGTCTGTCAGCGTAGTGTCCAGAGCATGGAGGCGCTACCAGGAGACAGGCCAGTACATCAGGAGACGTGGAGGAGGCCGTAGGAGGGCAACAACCCAGCAGCAGGACTGCTACCTCTGCCTTTGTGCAAGGAGGAGCAGGAGGAGCACTGCCAGAGCCCTGCAAAATGACCTCCAGCAGGCCACAAATGTGCATGTGTCTGCTCAAACGGTCAGAAACAGACTCCATGAGGGTGGTATGAGGGCCCGACGTCCACAGGTGGGGGTTGTGCTTACAGCCCAACACCGTGCAGGACGTTTGGCATTTGCCAGAGAACACCAAGATTGGCAAATTCGCCACTGGCGCCCTGTGCTCTTCACAGATGAAAGCAGGTTCACACTGAGCACATGTGACAGACGTGACAGAGTCTAGAGACGCCGTGGAGAACATTCTGCTGCCTGCAACATCCTCCAGCATGACCGGTTTGGCGGTGGGTCAGTCATGGTGTGGGGTGGAATTTCTTTGGGGGGCCGCACAGCCCTCCATGTGCTCGCCAGAGGTAGCCTGACTGCCATTAGGTACCGAGATGAGATCCTCAGACCCCTTGTGAGACCATATGCTGGTGCGGTTGGCCCTGGGTTCCTCCTAATGCAAGACAATGCTAGACCTCATGTGGCTGGAGTGTGTCAGCAGTTCCTGCAAGAGGAAGGCATTGATGCTATGGACTGGCCCGCCCGTTCCCCAGACCTGAATCCAATTGAGCACATCTGGGACATCATGTCTCGCTCCATCCACCAACGCCACGTTGCACCACAGACTGTCCAGGAGTTGGCGGATGCTTTAGTCCAGGTCTGGGAGGAGATCCCTCAGGAGACCATCCGCCACCTCATCAGGAGCATGCCCAGGCGTTGTAGGGAGGTCATACAGGCACGTGGAGGCCATACACACTACTGAGCCTAATTTTGACTTGTTTTAAGGACATTACATCAAAGTTGGATCAGCCTGTAGTGTGGTTTTCCACTTTAATTTTGAGGGTGACTCCATATCCAGACCTCCATGGGTTGATACATTTGATTTCCATTGATAATTTTTGTGTGATTTTGTTGTCAGCACATTCAACTATGTAAAGAAAAAAGTATTTAATAAGATTATTTCATTCATTCAGATCTAGGATGTGTTATTTTTGTGTTCCCTTTATTTTTTTGAGCAGTGTATATTCTTATGAGGGCAAATTCTATGTGATCATCATAGAGGGGAACACAAGGCACGTCCATTCTCCTGAGAGTCTTAGCTTTCAGGAATGTGGTCATATTAGCTGAAAGCCAAAACGGTTCAAATGCTACATTCAAAGTTGGAAGAAAATAAATTAAACATGCCACATTGGCTTCAGAAACTGCCAGAAGTTTCTGTTGACCACAGTGAGCGTTTGATTCTATCTGTTCTCCTCTACCTTTCCTGGCTAGAAAAGTACCAGGATGTTGTCTCTGGTTTTGAATGTGAATTTAGAGAACAGAACTTGAAAACTGAATCTGAATGCGTCTGAAAAGTTGAAGATATGAAACTCTGATAAACTTGAAATTATGGTTTGCAAACTTGATGCAAAGACAATTAATGCAATAGCTACCATATTGAAACTGAATATATAAATATTGAACTTGAATATTCGAATAAATTGAATTTGTAAACTGAACACCATATTAATTCAATTCCGTTTCAAATCATAACTTACAAGTTTCATTTGATGAATTCAATGATATAATTTGTGCATTACAAATTCAAAATTATGGAATTCAAATACAATTTCTGTTGGCACCGAAATCGCTCCATACAGGGAGCATAGCATAGGTGTTATGCCCATTAAACATGAGGGGGCTCTTTCCATTTGTTGGATAAAAATATACGCAGAATTTAATAGATATTACATTTGGCTATAAGTGCCTCCTTGAAACAAATTAGATGCATGATGCTTCTGCCAGGGAGACTAACGGGGGAAGGAGAAGCTGTTAGGCCTATAGCAGGCTGTCAAAGCTGAAGAGCATGGTACTGTATATGGACTTTACAGCAAAAAAATACATCAAAGATACGTGTGTAGTGGATGGCTAAGTTACAGTAGCATCGACCTGTTGGAGTAGCATAGCTACTGCCTTCCCCAGACCTGTTGGAGTAGCATCGATACTGCCTTCCCCAGACCTGTTGGAGTAGCAGCGATACTGCCTTCCCCAGACCTGTTGGAGTAGCAGTGATACTGCCTTCCCCAGACCTGTTGGAGTAGCAGCGATACTGCCTTCCCCAGACCTGTTGGAGTAGTAGTGATACTGCCTTCCCCAGACCTGTTGGAGTAGCAGCGATACTGCCTTCCCCAGACCTGTTGGAGTAGCATCGATACTGCCTCCCCCAGATCTGTTGGAGTAGCAGCGATACTGCCTTCCCCAGACCTGTTGGAGTAGCAGCGATACTGCCTTCCCCAGACCTGTTGGAGTAGCAGCGATACAGCCTTCCCCAGACCTGTTGGCGTAGCATCGATACTGCCTCCCCCAGATCTGTTGGAGTAGCATCGATACTGCCTTCCCCAGACCTGTTGGAATAGCATCGATACTGCCTTCCCCAGACCTGTTGGAGTAGCATCGATACTGCCTTCCCTAGATCTGTTGGCGTAGCATCGATACTGCCTTCCCCAGACCTGTTGGAATAGCATCGATACTGCCTTCCCCAGACCTGTTGGAGTAGCATCGATACTGCCTTCCCTAGATCTGTTGGAGTAGCATCGATACTGCCTTCCCTTGACCTGTTGGAGACCTGCAAGTCCTTTTATCGATGTGCAATAGGGGCGGTCCTCGTCTCCCAGTAGTCCTCAGGTGAAGGAGCATTCCCTGTGCACACAGTTTAATTATCCAGAGAATATCCAGTCTGGGTAAAGATAAACCTTCCCTATAGTCCCATATCCAGTCTGGGTAAAGATAAACCTTCCCTATAGTCCCATATCCAGTCTGGGTAAAGATAAACCTTCCCTATAGTCCCATATCCAGTCTGGGTAAAGATAAACCTTCCCTATAGTCCCATATCCAGTCTGGGTAAAGATAAACCTTCCCTATAGTCCCATATCCAGTCTGGGTAAAGATAAACCTTCCCTATAGTCCCATATCCAGTCTGGGTAAAGATAAACCTTCCCTATAGTCCCTAATTGAGCCAGAATAACAGAACAGTTCCCTGTATACACAGTTTATACATTGTTTCAGCTCTCTAAAACATTCCAGCGTGTCTTGGGAGACTATCAGTTCCACAGAGGGCTCCTTGGTAGAGCCAGAATAACAGAACAATATCCTGCAGGGAGGCCTGTCTGCTGTCTATCAGCTGTCTGTGTGACTGAGGAGGATCGTGAGACAGAGGTCCACACGTACTGCAGCTCACCTGAGTCTCTGGTCTTAATTATGAGAACACTAGCTGGGAAGGAACTTTACATTAAAGGGTCAGACTGCAGTTCAAACAATAACAAAACCCATCACCCCGCCACATGTTTTGGTAAACAGCTGAGGGATGGGGTTTGAGAAATATAGCCACTCTCAAATTCATAGACAGAGCTATGGGTGCAAGGACTGACCATCCATGACATCAACATTATAGTTTTGACCATGTTTTTAAACTACACAGTGTTTGTTTACATTGACTTTGTTTACAAACATTGGAGTAAAACCAGCTTATATTTTGGGTTCTGATGGGGTACAACAGTTGAACTAAGCTCATTAAGCATTTAGACATTTTATTCTGCAAGAATCAATGGCTATATATCATTCATTTAACAATCCAAAAAAGATTGTAGCGACTCCGGGTTGGCCCTTTAAAGGTCTAATGCAGCCGTTTTTATCTCAATATCAAATCATTTCTGAGTAATAATTAAGTACCTTACTGTAATAGTTGTACATTAATAGTGGTCAAAAAGAAACTAAAATAGCTTTTTAGCAACAACAAAAAAATCTCAAGTAATCATTTTGCTTGGACTGTCTGGGAGTGGTCTGAATGAAGTTTAGAACTCTCTTTGTCATTGGTCTATTACAACTTATACCGTGATGTCACCAGGCAAGCCAAAACTCCATCCTTGCAAAACCTGCTGATTAGAAGGTAGATTGTATTTTCAACCTGCAGTTACTAGGAAATAACACAAATAAAAAAATGTCACACCTTTACAGTGTTAGTTTCATCAGCTGTTGTACAATTTGATACAAAAACACAGGAAAAACTGCATTTTGACTGCACTGGGCCTTTAAAGCATGGTAACATGATTTTAAGGGGACTATATATACAGATATATTTGATATGATGAAGACCTTGGCTAATGGAAGCATACTTAGTGATGCTTAATCCGTTAGTTGTGGGTCGTTTGTCATGATAAGGTTAAACTAGGACTTTGGAGATTAACATTAATACAGCCATCTAAATTAGTTGAATCTTGAGATTTTACTATGGACATTTGATGGATAATTTATGCATGAAGTTGATTATTCATGATAGTTTACATTTAACTGCCAATGTGTAGATCTATTAGTGATGGACCATGGTTGCCATGGTTGCCCACCACTCCTGTCCAATTTAACCCTCAGTAATAATCTATTATGTATAAGTCGCTCTGGATAAGAGCGTCTGCTAAATGATGTAAATGTAAATGTATACTAGATCCATTCATGAATACATTCATTAATAAGTGCCTGTTTATCTTTAAATCACATTTTGTTTCCACTTTTATTCAGACTTTTTTTATCGCCATCAGTCTTGTTCAATCTGACCTCTGACCTCTGCTGTGTGTAAAGTAAACCATGGAGGATCCTCTCTTTCTATACTCAGCACTCAACACCACCAGTCTCCCCACTGCTCTCCCCCTCAACGTCATGATCAACCCCATGAACAACAGTACTGTTACTGACCTCATGACCAACGCTACGTTCAAACCCTTCAATGTGTGTGAAGAGATGGTGGCAGGGATCCTCTTCGACCTGACTGTTCAGACCTTCAACGTGATCCTGGGACTCCCTGCTAACATCTTAGGTAGGTTAGAGAGGTTAGAGCAGCGCACCAGTAGCCGGAAGGTTGCTGATTCAAATCCCAGGTACCATCTTGTACCATTGTGTCCTTGAGCAAGGCCCTTAACCTTTACATAACTCCAGGAGCATTGCCCCTGATCCTATACTCCTTCCAGCGTGTTTGTATTTTGGGTATCGGGAGCAGAGAAATGAACTAATATCCGTCTCTGATGGACTAAGAAACTAGCTAATAAAATCTTTGTCTGGCCTTGTGTTAGTCCTGGTGATTCTGCTCCGGAACCGTAAGGAGCTGTCCTCCTCAGACATTTTTCTTGGCTGTCTGGCCTTCATGGACGCTTACTTCGGCATCATGGTCCCCTTCAGCTATCTGGCACAGCTAGGACGTCTGGTCCGCTCTCAAGGTTCTCCTACGGCGTCAAGGTAAAGGAGAATTTCAGTGTATCTGGATTCTGGAATTTCAGCGTCTGAAATTGTACCCTATTCCCTACATAGCACACTACTTCTGACCAGAGCCCTATGGACACCCCTATGGACACCCCTATGGTCACCCCTATGGACACCCCTATGGTCACCCCTATGGACACCCCAATGGGCACCCCTATGGACACCCCTATGGACACCCCTATGGTCACTGGTCAAAAGTACACGATATAGGGAATACACACTATGTCGCAGAGGTTGCATCCAAAATGACACTAAATTCCCTCTATAGTGCTCTATGTACACTGGTCAAAAGTCTGCACTATGTAGGGACTATGGGGCCATTATTTCATACTCACATCTGACAATAGAGTCAACTTTTTCACCTCCTACTCCTCCTTCCTTCTCCTTCCTCTTCTCATCCTTCTCCTCCCCCTCCGCCTCATTCTCCTCCTCCTTTCTCTTCTCCTTTTCCTCCTCTTTCTCCACTTTCTTCTCCTCCAGGACGCCAGCGGTCCTCTGTTCCTGTCCTGTATCTGTTTGGATCGGTTCGTGGCGGTCCTCTGTTCCTGTCCTGTATCTGTTTGGATCGGTTCGTGGCGGTCCTCTTCCCACTCGCCTACGGCCAGCTGAAGGATACCAAGTACAGGGTGGCTCTCTCTGCGGTGGTCCTGGGGCTCACCTTCACCTACGCCTCCGCCAAGACCGTCGGGGGCCTGCCCAACTTCGAGAAGGTAAATCCATAGATCAATCAATTAATCAATCAATTAATCAAGCAATCACACTTTTTTGCATAGCACATATTGGACAAAAGTAGAAATACAATGCACTTCACACTATAAAATAATTACAATTACATAAATAAATAAAAACAATCTGATACCAGGCCTAATGAAAGGAAAGGGAATAAAACAATCTGAGACCAGGCCTAATGAAAGGAAAGGGAATAAAACAATCTGAGACCAGGCCTAATGAAAGGAAAGGGAATAAAACAATCTGAGACCAGGCCTAATGAAAGGAAAGGGAATAAAACAATCTGAGACCAGGCCTAATGAAAGGAAAGGGAATAAAACAATCTGAGACCAGGCCTAATGAAAGGAAAGGGAATAAAACAATCTGAGACCAGGCCTAATGAAAGGAAAGGGAATAAAACAATCTGAGACCAGGCCTAATGAAAGGAAAGGGAATAAAACAATCTGAGACCAGGCCTAATGAAAGGAAAGGGAATAAAACAATCTGAGACCAGGCCTAATGAAAGGAAAGGGAATAAAACAATCTGAGACCAGGCCTAATGAAAGGAAAGATAATAAAAGCACGGCTAAAAAGGTGCATTAAAAAGTTTCTTTAAAAAATGTCCACTTCTGCTACCCTCAGGTGTTGACATGGACGATCCTGGCAACGTTTGCCTGGATGGTGTTTTGTAACGGGGCCATCCTGGTGGCCCTGAAGAGTTCTGGTGGCTCTGGGAAGGACAACATGCACCCCATGAAGAAGAAAGCCTTCAAGATTGTGATGTCGGTCCTGTCCATCATCGTGTTCCCTTTTGAGGTGATGACCTGTGTGCATAGAAACTGAGGAGACTCATTGACTTCCATTCTAGTGATTCCATTTATATGGTTGTCCTTAATGATGTTGCCTGATGTATAAAGGTACATTCCAACATGACTTGTCAACAGGGTTGGACAGTTCAGTAACTTTCCCAAAATTCCCACATTTTCTAGAAATCCTGGTTGGAAGATTCCCGGAATTAGAAGGGAATAATCAGGAAATGCGGAATACTCCAACGAGGAGTTCTGGAAAACCTGGGAAATTTGGTAAAGTTACCAGAACTTTGCAACCCTAGCACTGTCCTTAATGATTTGGCCAGATGAACAAAGATAAAATCCTATTATATATTTTTGCATGGCAGTTAAGTGTTCTGATATCCCCTTCCAGGACCACTACCCTCCGGATACGTTCCGCTGCCTGGTGCAGCCGGTGGGGTATGCCTTCATTAACATCAGCAGAAGTATCCAGCCCATCATCTACCTCTCTAGACTGGAGAAGATCCCTGTCCTCCCTGATGCCTGGACCAAGTGGTGCTGCTCCTCTAACGAGAAGGTCAAGGAGGTGAAGGTGGAGACCATCTCGCCTGCTTAAAGATGAACGGGCATCAAAGTTTCTTCTGAAATAAAAGTGATGGTTCTCAAAATACAGTTGTTATAAATGTAACAGCTGGACGATGGAATAAAATGAATGGCCAGTAAACAATGGATGAAAGTAATTTGCTTACATTCCATTTAGCTAATATATATACTGTATATGGCATAGATTAAGGAGCAACAAAAATATTTATCTGTCCTTCAGCTCTCTCACATCCTGGAACTCTTTGGCTAGGACTGAGGCGCCATCATTTGTACAAGATGAGAACTACATGTCTCACCAGTAAAACGCTCAATATTGTTTTGTGAATCATTTGGGGGAAAAATATGTAATAACGCTCATATAAACATTTATTTTTCCAGTCTTTTGTTTTCCAGTCTTCTTCTTTGGTCCAGATGATCTCTATCTTTAGTCTCATATGGTGGAGAGGAGGTCCAGATGATATCTATCTTTAGTCTGCTATGGTGGAGAGGAGGTCCAGATGATATCTATCTTTAGTCTGTTATGGTGGAGAGGAGGTCCAGATGATATCTATCTTTAGTCTGCTATGGTGGAGAGGAGGTCCAGATGATATCTATCTTTAGTCTGCTATGGTGGAGAGGAGGTCCAGATGATCTCTATCTTTAGTCTGTTATGGTGGAGAGGAGGTCCAGATGATATCTATCTTTAGTCTGTTATGGTGGAGAGGAGGTCCATATGATATCTATCTTTAGTCTGCTATGGCTGAGAGGAGGTCCAGATGATCTCTATCTTTAGTTGGGCGGCTGCTAGCTTACACAGGCATTTAGAGGTACTACGTATAAACCCAGTCTTACTACCAGGGTTGGGGTCAATTCAGAAAACTCAAGACTGGAATAAGAATAGTCTACGTTGAACATATTATGACATTGTTGAATTGAAATATACATTCACTGAAATTGACCTCAACCTTGGTTACTCCCCTGTTGTAAGTAGGCTGGTATTGAAGTAAAAAAACAGACATGTAGAAATATATAGTAGGAAACTACAGCTACACAGATGTATTTGAGGGTATTCCTTTAATAAAAAACAGTAAAAGAAAGTTAGAGGCCACACATAAGATGCAATCTAGTTCAATTACAGGACTACATGTCAGTTATTTTTTGAAAAGCATGTGCATTTAACAATATTAAACAAAATAAATCTTAGACATTTAGCCTGCTACGGTATGTCTTATTCATGTTAGATGACCTCCTGTTGTACATCTCTCCTTGGCTGTGTCCCAATAATCTCTCTTTCTTCCTGAAGTGTGCACTCGTTCACTACTCCCCCACAAATTTAAAAGCATTGGATTAGTGTTGGCATGAGCTGGACTCTAGAAGGAATTCCATATTCCAGTCATTTCCTTTGAAATCCATAAAGTGCACACTTCGGTAGAAAGGAGAGATTATTGGGACGCAGGCCATATATCCCTCCACACAGGTATCGTTATCAAACAGCCTAGTAATTTAAACAGACAGTATAGCTATTGCATTTCTCTACATTCCTGAAACCAAACATTTGATTCCATAGTTGGATGTTGAAAGACAGGTTTTTAGAACCAGAACCATGCAGTGATCGTATAATACTGATGATTATGCTATGGATGGTGTTTTTAGTTGAGAAACACTGCTTGTGTTGCATCTCAATACTCATCATTGGCTTCCTTTCCTGGTCTCCTTTCCTCGTCTCATTTCCTTCAGTACCTCTAACAGGTGAAAGGATTGGATAGCTTTCCACCATATTGCTTTTTCACCTACAGTATCATTCCTTTCCATATCACTGATCATGAAGGAAAAGGACACAAGGAAAGGACACAAGGAATGGGAGCTAGTTACGACTATTGAGACACAGCCACTGCTAAAAGGCCATTGTTGTTGTTTTTCCCATTCTTTTCTTATTGCCTGGGTAACGTAACCTCAATCTCAGAGGACAAGCCAACAAGCTGTGAGTTATGGTTATGGAACGGAATGGAATCTCCACACAGCTGTTGCTTTGGAGATGCAGTTCTAACAGAAGTTATGGAACATATGTGATATGACAGAGTAGTTAGTATTCACAGAACTCAACAGTTTGTCCGGTTAGATACTTAACAGCAAGGAAGAAAGGAATCCTCATAGACAAAGCCTTGAGCAAGCTACAATTGACACAGAAATACTCTGGCTCTGGCTTGGTCCATCGGATTTGTTTGTTTGTGTGCGTTTGTGTGTGTGTGTGTGTGTGTCTGTGTGTGTCTGTGTGTGTGTGTGTGTGTGTGTGTATGTGTGTGTCTGTGTGTGTGTGTGTGTGTGTGTGTGTGTGTCTGTGTGTGTGTGTGTGTGTGTGTCAGTCAGAAGACGTGGAGAAGGACAAGATTTACAAGGTTTTATAATAACAGCAAAGGCAGACATCTCGGTGTCGCCATGATTGCTCGTGCAGGTCCTAAAGCTTCTTCCTCTTCTTCGGTATCCATCTCCAGTCCAAAATCATCTTCAAAACGACAGACAGTTCGTCAGAACACTTCAGTATAGGGACAAGCAGTCTCTGTACACAGGGTCATCATCATGGTGACACGATGTCATCAGGATGAGACGCTTTGGATCAGGGCACATCGTCCATGTTATCCTCTCTCTCTGAAGTATACACATACAGAGTACTTACTGTACCCATGGCGATACAGCTGTAGAGACAGCTAGGGCTAGGTTCCAATACCCTAGCCTGGCTTCCTCTCCTCACAGCTGTGGCTATAGAGACTGTTAGGGCTAGGTTCCAATACCCTAGCCTGGCTTCCTCTCCTCACAGCTGTGGCTATAGAGACTGTTAGGGCTAGGTTCCAATACCCTAGCCTGGCTTCCTCTCCTCACAGCTGTGGCTATAGAGACTGTTAGGGCTAGGTTCCAATACCCTAGCCTGGCTTCCTCTCCTCACAGCTGTGGCTATAGAGACAGCTAGGCCCAGGTTCCAATACCCTAGCCTGGCTTCCTCTCCTCACAGCTGTGGCTATAGAGACAGCTAGGCCCAGGTTCCAATACCCTAGCCTGGCTTCCTCACCTCTGGAATGTGAGCAAAAATACACATTTCTGATCTCTGAAAGATAATGAACACTAACGTCTTCTTCTCTCTTCGTATCCTTAAGGACCACTGATCCAAAAATAAATGGATGGAACCAATTTGACAAGCAGTCAATGCCATACCGGCATATTGAATGTAACTATCCAGTCTCTTCAGATTTCAGTGGTCAGGAAGGATACAAGGAAATAGGATACAAGGAAATAGGAGATGAGAGAAGGAAGCTTTTATAGAGTATTGGAACACAGGGATGGAAAGGTTCAGTACATCGTCATCATAGCTCATGCTGTACGTCTGTACATCTACAAACCCAACGGTAGCACCTTGGCTTTGCAGTGCTGTCTTATCGACTACGGCAAGCTCTTTGGACAAAACTGAACTGCATCTACAAGTCTCTGCCATTTCACCTCAAAACCTGCTATCCTTCCCAGTCACTCCCAGTTGAGAATCTCCCCTTCGTTCACATTCTGACAAATGCAAAATATCAACACAGAAATGTAAGTACACATACAGCTGTATTAGAAAACAGAAAAACTAGTACATTTTGCGGTTAATCGGTAAAGCAATCCCAGAACACTGACTGAAGCCTCAACTAATGACTGTAGTTTATTTTTAAAGAGTTCTAAGTATTTTTTTAAACGCACACTGGATAGCATCCTACATACAGTTTCACTGGTTGTCTCTCTCAATTTGTCTGTCTCTCTGTCTGTCTGTCTGTCTTTTAAAGGGTTGTTGGTAGTTTTTAGGTAAAGGTAGTCAGCCAAGCACAGTGTTCTCCTGAGCCCAGTGCTCAGCCACGTCGTTCTTTTGACGTCCTTGCAACGTTCTCTAAAAACGCTCTCTATGACGTTCTCTGAACATTCTCTACTGGTAGCGCTTGTCTTTGGCTGGAACTCCTGTAGGAGACGTCTGAGCCGGCGAGCTGTGAGGGCTGAGGACGAGAGGGCGAGAGGGAAGAGGGGAATGTAAGGAGGAGGAGAGGGGGAAGAGAGGAAAGAGGGGAAGGTAAGGAGGAGGAGAGGGGGAAGAGAGGAAAGAGGGGAAGGTAAGGAGGAGGAGGAGAGGGGGAAGAGAGGAAAGAGGGGAAGGTAAGGAGGAGGAGGAGAGGGGGAAGAGGGAAAAGAGGGGAAGGTAAGGAGGAGGAGAGGGAAGAGGGGAAGGTAAGGAGGAGGGGGAGGGGGAAGAGAGGGAAGAGGGGAAGGTAAGGAGGAGGAGGAGAGGGAAGAGGGAAAAGAGGGGAAGGTAAGGAGGAGAGGGAAGAGAGGGAAGAGGGGAAGGTAAGGAGGAGGAGGAGAGGGAAGAGAGGGAAGAGGGGATGGTAAGGAGGAGGAGGAGGGGGAAGAGGGGAAAGAGGGGAAGGTAAGGAGGAGGAGGAGGAGAGCGGAGAGGGAAGAGAAGGAGAGGATGAAATGAAAAAAAAGTGAAGAGAGGAAAGATTTTTGATTAGTTTGTTGAAACGTATAAGGTGACAATACATTGATAATGCACTTTAAGAAATGGCCACACAAGTTCAGCAATTGTGAAGTTCCAAGCCAATTACATTCTAGATAGAAATAATCAATATTAGCGTCATTGCAGTGTTCAAGGTTGGAGTTACAGATGTAGAGAGATTTGGAGCACAGAGCAAACACCACAGACTATGGCTATCAAAGACTCAGAGGCCCAACACCACAGGCTATGGCTATCAAAGACTCAGAGGCCATATTCCATCTAGATCCAGATGGATTATCAGTGGAAGTAAGTGCTGATCATACTTACTCTGCGGCCCAGTTAGGGTCCATGGCTGGGTCAGGTGGTTCACCCCCCTCTGAGTCACTGGGAGGGGCTGTATCATCGGTGCTGCTCAGGGTTCTGACCCCCTCCACCAGCTCCCTGGCCTCTGCAGCTAGTTGGCAGGCTGGGTCTGGTATGGGAGAGGGGGTATCTGGACTGTCTGTGGCTGGAGAGGTCCTGTTACTCCTGGAGAATGCAGGATACATATTAGTACAAGCAAGAACACACACACACACGTGTGTGCACACACACACACACACGCACGTGCACACACACACGTGCACACACACACCCTCCAGTGATATCAACAGACTGTAAGAATGAACAAAAGTTTGAAGGGTTCTCATAAAGGAGATAGATTTGGAAGATAAGCACTTACCCATGTTCCATTCCAAACAAGCTGGGGGAGGTGAACACTTTGTGAACATTCTGAAAAATAAACAGTCAGCCAGTTAGTCAGTCAGCCAGCCAGCCAGTTAGTCAGTCAGCCAGCCAGCCAGCCAGTTAGTCAGTCAGCCAGCCAGCCAGTTAGTCAGTCAGCCAGCCAGTTAGTCAGCCAGCCAGCCAGCCAGTTAGTCAGTCAGCCAGCCAGCCAGCCAGCCAGTTAGTCAGTCAGCCAGCCAGTCACTTAGTCAGTCAGCCAGCCAGCCAGTTAGTCAGTCAGTCAGCCAGCCAGCCAGTTAGTCAGCCAGCCAGCCAGCCAGCCAGCCAGTTAGTCAGTCAGCCAGCCAGCCAGCCAGCCAGTTAGTCAGTCAGCCAGCCAGCCACTTAGTCAGTCAGCCAGCCAGCCAGTTAGTCAGTCAGCCAGCCAGCCAGTTAGTCAGCCAGCCAGCCAGCCAGTTAGTCAGTCAGCCAGCCAGCCAGCCAGCCAGTTAGTCAGTCAGCCAGCCAGCCACTTAGTCAGTCAGCCAGCCAGCCAGTTAGTCAGTCAGCCAGCCAGCCAGCCAGCCAGTTAGTCAGTCAGCCAGCCAGCCAGCCAGCCAGTTAGTCAGTCAGCCAGCCAGCCAGTTAGTCAGTCAGCCAGCCAGCCAGTTAGTCAGTCAGCCAGCCAGCCAGTCAGCCAGTTAGTCAGCCAGCCAGCCAGCCAGCCAGCCAGCCAGCCAGTCAGTCAGTCAGTCAGCCAGCCAGCCAGTTAGTCAATCAGTCAGCCAGCCAGCCAGCCAGTTAGTCAGTCAGTCAGCCAGCCAGCCAGTCAGTCAGTCAGTAGGAACAGAAATCCACATTCATAAAACTAAAAAGTAGTTTTGAGCCACTAGGTGGCAGTACAGGTTCAGAACATCACAGAGCACGACTAGAGGCGTCAGCTATGGCTCACAGGTAGGTGTGTTACAGAACCTGTGTGACTGTGTTTACAGCTGAGAAGTGGACAGGTAGTGTTGTTGTAAAGGTGTGTTACTGTGTTACAGGTGTAATGTTACCTGTGCAAAGCCCAGTAGTTTTTTGTTGGAGATCTCCAGGTGTCTTCTGCTCAGCTCAGACTTCCTCAGCTGACAGTCAATCATCGACAACTTCCTGTTTAACTCCATCACATCCTCCTGGGGAACAACACACACAGAACAACTTCCTGTTAAACTCCATCACATCCTCCTGGGGTACAACACACAGAACAACTTCCTGTTAAACTCCATCACATCCTCCTGAGGTACAACACACAGAACAACAGTCAGTAGATGTACTAACAAGTACACATAGCAAGTACACTAGCAGTACATAGCAAGTACAAGTACACTATTTGTTCTTAATTCAGAATTAGGAGTAACTGGTGTAGGTTTGCCGTTAAAGTAAGGGTCAGTGGAAAAGTGTAAAAAACATACATTAAGACAGAACGAGAGCTGTGTAGAGACAGGGAAGAAAGGGGTTTTGCACACTGGATCTCTGATTGTAAGGCTTAATTTATGGTAGAAAAGACTAGTGTTGTGCTGGTGGGTCACAGTCATTTATGGTAGAAAAGACTAGTGTTGTGCTGGTGGGTCACAGTCATTTATGGTAGAAAAGACTAGTGTTGTCCTGGTGGGTCACAGACACTTGTCTGGGTTGTTTCAGAAATCGAGAGGTCTGCTACCCCTCCACTGCGACCAACATTCACGTCTTTTTGTCTGCTTTGTGGTCACTTGTGTCTACGGCCCACCCAGACGACACTAGTCTTTTTCTATCATAAATTGGTTTTAAGTCTACCTTAGTAGCCTCCAGACCCTTCTGTTTCCTGCCCGCCAGTTGGTTCTTCAGGTCTTTGATCTCAGCCTCCAGCAGTGTAATGACCTCTTCATAGTCCTGCTCTGCACTGTTACTATGTCTCTCGCTCTGCAGGGGGAAGAAGAAGAAGAAGAAGAAGAAGAAGAAGAAGAAGAAGAAGAAGAAGAAGAAGATGAAGATGATAAAGGAGAAGAATTGTACCCAAGGTCCAATGGAAATTCTACTTCGGCTTTATCCCCTCGGAAAGACACACATACACACACATAGAAGTTGGAGCAGGGGGCAGCCATACTGCAGAGACCATGGAGCAGGGGGCAGCCATACTGCAGAGACCATGGAGCAGTTGTGTGGGTGAAGAGTCTTGTCTTGTTTTGTGGTTTATTAGAAGATTAATATTACCTGCAGACGAGTCTTCAGACGACTGTTCTCCTCCACCGTCGCACACGCTTTCTGATGGAGGGAGGGAGGGAGGGAGGGGGGAGAAAGAGCAAGAATGAGAGTGTGTTAATACAACTATGCCTGGCAAAGAGATACGATATGATACGATACGATAGGATATGATATGATATGATGGGATACGATGGGATATGATGGGATATGATGGGATATGATAGGATAGGATAGGATAGGATATGATATGATATGATGGGATAAGATGGGATATGATGGGATATGATAGGATAGGATATGATATGATATGATATGATGGGATATGAAGGGATATGATGCTATATACTAAACTGTAATACAATATAATACTACTGATTCATTAATCCATCCATTAGCATTGTGATTGGCTGAATCCGGTTGTCACTCACATCTGAGGTGCTGTGTAGCTCCTCCTCCAGGGTCGTCTTGCTGTGCTCTGTCTCCTTCAGGGAGACCTGGGGTAGTTTAGGAAAACCAGCAGGTTGACTGACATGGGGTAGTTTATGAAAACCAGCAGGTTGACTGACCTGGGGTAGTTTAGGAAAACCAGCAGGTTGACTGACATGGGGTAGTTTAGGAAAACCAGCAGGTTGACTGACATGGGGTAGTGTAGGAAAACCAGCAGGTTGACTGACCTGGGGTAGTGTAGGAAAACCAGCAGGTTGACTGACCTGGGGTAGTGTAGGAAAACCAGCAGGTTGACTGACCTGGGGTAGTGTAGGAAAACCAGCAGGTTGACTGACATGGGGTAGTGTAGGAAAACCAGCAGGTTGACTGACCTGGGGTAGTGTAGGAAAACCAGCAGGTTGACTGTGACTTGACTGTGAACAAAGTTAAAGTCAATTCAAAGTTACTCTGATACACATTGCAACATTGTAACATTGTAACATTGCAACATTGTACCATTGTACCATTGCAACATTGTAACATTGTATATTTGTGTATAAACATTTACATGAGTACATATACTGTACATGGTGTATGAAAATTAACAATTTACACTGAACAAAAATATAAACGCAACATGCAACAATTTCAAAGATTTTACTGAGCTACAGTTCATATAAGGAAATCAGTCAATTGAAATAAATTCATGAGGCCCTAATCTATGGATTTCACATGACTGGGAATACAGATACGCATCTGATGGTCACAGATACCTTTAAAAAAAGGTAGGGGCATGGATCAGAAAACCAGTCAGTATCTGGTGTGACCACCATTTGCTTCATGCAGCAGGACACATCTCCTTCGCATAGAGTTGATCAGGCTGTTGATTGTGGAATGTGGTATGTTGTCCCACTCCTCTTCAATGGCTGTGCGAAGTTGCTGGATATTGGTGGGAACTGGAACACACTGTCGTACACATCGATCCAGAGCATCCCAAACATGCTCAATGGGTGACATGTCTGGTGAGTATGCAGGCCATGGAAGAACTGGGACATTTTCAGCTTCCAGGAATTGTGTACAGATTCTTGCAACATGGGGCAGTGCATTATCATGCTGCAACATGAGGTGATGGCGGCGGATGAATGGCACGACAATGGGCCTCAGGATCTTGTCACGGTATCTCTGTGCATTCAAATTGCCATCGATAAAATGCAATTGTGTTCGTTGTCCGTAGCTTATGCCTGCCCATACCATAACCCCACCACCACCATGGGGCACTCTGCTCACAACGTTTACATCAGCAAACCGCTCGTCCACACGACGCCATACACTCTTTCTGCCATCTGCCCAGTACAGTTGAAACCGGGATTCATCCGTGAAGAGCACACTTCTCCAGCGTGCCAGTGACCATCGAAGGTGAGCATTTGCCCACTGAAGTCGGTTACGACGTCGAACTGCAGTCAGATCAAGACCCTGGTGAGGACGACGAGCACGCAGATGAACTTCCCTGAGACGGTTTCTGACAGTTTGTGCAGAAATTCTTCAGTTGTGCAAACCCACAGTTTCATCAGCTGTCCGGGTGGCTGGTCTCAGACGATCCCGCAGGTGAAGAAGCCAGATGTGGAGGTCCAGGGCTGGCGTGGTTACATGTGGTCTGCGATTGTGAGGCCGGTTGGACGTACTGTCAAATTCTCTAAAATGATGTTAGAGGTGGCTTATGGTAGAGAAATTAACATTAAATTATCTGGCAACAGCTCTGGTGGACATTCCTGCAGTCAGCATGCCAATTGTATGCTCGCTTAAAACTTGAGACATCTGTGGCATTGTATTGTGTGACAAAACTGCACATTTTAAAGTGGCCTTTTATTGTCCCCAGCACAAGGTGCACCTGTGTAATGATTATGCTGTTTAATCAGCTTCTTGATATGCCACACCGGTCAGGTGGATGGACTATCTTGGTTAAGAAGAAATGCTCACTAACAGGGATGTAAACAAATTTGTCCACAAAATTTGAGAAGAATAAGCTTTTTGTGCGTATGGAACATTTCTGGGATATTTTATTTCAGCTCATGAAGCATGGGACCATCACTTTACATGTTGTGTTTATATTTTTTGTTCAGTATAGTTATAAATTACCACAAAAAAAAGTTTTTTGTTCAACATTCCATTATCCGGTGATTTATAAAATCTACATTATATCGTGTTATAAATGTAAAAGTTATTAGTTATGTTGAGAAAAGCTATTAGATTACCCAGTGGTTATAACACTATCAGTTGCAGTGGATATCTGAAAATGACTGTTAATAAATTTTAATGTAATTGAATGTGATATTCACAGCTCTCTCTCTCTCTCTCTCTCTCTCTCTCTCTCTCTCTCTCTCTCTCTCTCTCTCTCTCTCTCTCTCTCTCTCTCTCTCTCTCTCTCTCTCTCTCTCTCACACACACACACACACTGACGTGATGTTTGGACAGAAGTGTGAGTTCACCTTGAGTTGTTTAATCTGGTTCTGCAGCTGTTTCACCTCCGTCTGAAAGTGTTCCAGCTCTTCACTACTGTAGGAGCATTCTGAATCAAAGGTCTGATACACAACACAGCAATAGCATTAGACTGGGGGTGGGGGGTGTCTCTCTCTCTCTCTCTCACACACACACCTACGCATTGTACGTGCACACACACCCAAGCACACACACACTCATACATACAAAGATGTGAGAAGCACAGCCCTCATCTGACAGGGAACATCACAATGGAGGCAGGCAGCTCTTAAAGACTGTCTGTGTGTGTGTGTCTGTGTGTGTGTGTGTGTGTGTGTGTGTGTGTGTGTGTGTGTGTGTGTGTGTGTGTGTGTGTGTGTGTGTGTGTGTGTGTGTGTGACAGCTTTGATGATTCCCTTGTGCTGCTGCTGCACGGTGTAAATCTCCTCTAAGAAACACGGTTTGTAAATCCTCTTCACTAACTCAAACTTCACAAAGTAACACAAGCCTCAAAGTCAGGAGGACTTTAATAAACCCACTACTTTGAAACAAGAAGCACAAGTCAATGTTGTTTTCTTTAATCCCTGTGTGTGTGTGTGTGTGTGTGTGTGTGTGTGTGTGTGTGTGTGTGTGTGTGTGTGTGTGTGTGTGTGTGTGTGTGTGTGTGTGTGTGTGTGTGTGCGTGTTCGTGTGTGTGTGTGTGTGGGCTTACCGGGGAGTGGAAGGCGGAGGTGTCCATCAAGCTAGCTGCTTCGTGATAGGAGAACATGAACTCTTTCTGCCCTAGTCCCGCCTCCTCCAGCTTCTCTTGGTAGACGTTGCGTGTGGCCTCAACGAAGTCTGCCCGACGACAACAAATGCAAAAGAAGGGTTATACTCTAAATAAATAAAACATGAGGAGCCAATCGGAACCCCTTATTATGTAGTAGCTTGTGAAAAGGGAGCCATCGAGGACACAGACTGTGTCTGAACAGGGTAAAGGGATATTGGTGTGGCTGGGTTGGGTTGGGGTCAAGTCCATATTAATTCAGTCAATTCATGTTTACTCAATACTTCTCTTTGAGATTTTTTATCGTGTGGAATTTGTGTTTACCACCTGAATTGACTGAATTGAAATGGATGGCGCTGATAGACATGGCCGCTCTGTTTCTAGCTCCTACGCAACTTTGCACTATTTCGTTTTTATGTGTGTTATTTCTTACATTATCAGCCCAGAAAGTTTTTGTGCGTTATTACTTCCAGCATTTCGACCAGAAATACGATTTTCCTGAATTGGATCCTTTGTTCATACCCCCCAAGGCGATTTAACTTATCCCAGAGTAAGACGTTTAAGCGTGTTAACCCTCGCAAGGCTGCCGTCCCAGACGGCATCCCTAGCCGCGTCCTCAGAGCATGCACAGACCAGCTGGCTGGAGTGTTTACGGACCTATTCAATCTCTCCCTATCCCAGTCTGCTGTCCCCACTTGCTTCAAGATGGCCACCATTGTTCCTGTACCCAAGAAAGCCAAGGTAACTGAACTAAAAGACTATCGCCCCGTAGCACTCACTTCTGTCATCATGAAGTGCTTTGAGAGGCTAGTTAAGGATCATATCACCTCTACCTTACTTGACACCCTAAACCCACTGCAATTTGCATACCGCCCCAATAGATCCACGGATGATGCAATCGCCATCGCACTGCACAATGCCCTCATCTCAACTGGACAAGAGGAATACCTATGTGAGAATGCTGTTAGTTGACTACAGCTCAGCCTTAATTAGGCTCGGGGCCCTGGGTCTGAACCCCGCCCTGTGCAACTGGGTACTGGACATCCTGACGGGCCGCCCCCAGGTGGTGAAGGTAGGTAACAACACCTCCACTATGCTGATCCTCAATACAGGGGCACCACAAGGGTGTGTGCTCAGCCCCTCCTGTACTCGAAGACACAACAGTGGTAGGCCTGATTACCAACAACAACAAGACAGAGTACAAGGAGGAGGTGAGGGCCCTGGCCGAGTGGTACCAGGAAAATTACCTCTCCCTCAACGTCAACAAAATGAAGGAGCTGATCGTGGACTTCAGGAGACAGCAGAGGGAGCACCCCCTATCCACATCGACGGGACCGCAGTGGAGAAGGTGAAAAGCTTCAAGTTCCTCAGCGTACAGATCACTGACAATCTGAAATGGTCCACCCACACACACAGTGTGGTGAAGAAAGCGCAACAGCGCCTCTTCAAACTCAGGAGGCTGAAGAAATGTGGCTTGCCCCCTAAGACCCACAAACTTTTACAGATGCACCATTGAGAGCATCCTGTTGGGCTGTATCACCGCCTGGCAACCGCAGGCCTCTCTAGAGGGTGGTGCGGTCAGTCCAACGCATCACCGGGGGCACACTGCCTGCCCTCCAAGACATCTACAGCACCCGGTGTCACAGGAAGGCCAAGAATATCATCAAGGACCTCAGCCACCGGAGCCACGGCCTGTTCACCCCGCGAAGGTGAGGTCAGTACAGATGCATCAAAGCTGGGACCGAGAGACTGAAAAACAGCTTCTATCTCAAGGCCATCAGACTGTTAAATAGCCATCACTAGCCGGCCTCCACCCAGTACACTGCCCTGAACTTAGTCACTGTCACTTGCCGGCTACCACCCGTTTACTCAACCCTGCACCTTAGAGGCTGCTGCCCTATGTACATAGACATGGAACACTGGTCACTTTAATAATGGAACACTGGTCACTTTAATAATGGAACGCTGGTCACTTTAATAATGGAACACTGGTCACTTTAATAATGGAGCACTGGTCACTTTAATAATGTCTACATACTGTTTTAGCCATGTCATATGTATTCTAGTCAAGGCCATCCTATGCAACTATTGCTGTACATTATACTATTCTATCCTACGTATCCTACATACAGTGGGGGAAAAAAGTATTTAGTCAGCCACCAATTGTGCATGTTCTCCCACTTAAAAAGATGAGAGAGGCCTGTAATTTTCATCACAGGTACACGTCAACTATGACAGACAAAATGAGAAAAAAAAATCCAGAAAATCACATTGTATGATTTTCTATGAATTTATTTGCAAATTATGGTGGAAAATAAGTATTTGGTCAATAACAAAAGTTTCTCAATACTTTGTTATATACCATTTATTGGCAATGACACAGGTCAAACGTTTTCTGTAAGTCTTCACAAGGTTTTCACACACTGTTGCTGGTATTTTGGCCCATTCCTCCATGCAGATCTCCTCTAGAGCAGTGATGTTTTGGGGCTGTCGCTGGGCAACACGGACTTTCAACTCCCTCCAAAGATTTTCTATGGGGTTGAGATCTGGAGACTGGCTAGGCCACTCCAGGACCTTGAAATGCTTCTTACGAAGCCACTCCTTCGTTGCCCGGGCGGTGTGTTTGGGATCATTGTCATGCTGAAAGACCCAGCCACGTTTCATCTTCAATGCCCTTGCTGATGGAAGGAGGTTTTCACTCAAAATCTCACGATACATGGCTCCATTCATTCTTTCCTTTACACGGATCAGTCGTCCTGGTCCCTTTGCAGAAAAACAGCCCCAAAGCATGATATTTCCACCCCCATGCTTCACAGTAGGTATGGTGTTCTTTGGATGCAACTCAGCATTCTTTGTCCTCCAAACACGACGAGTTGAGTTTTTACCAAAAAGTTCTATTTTGGTTTCATCTGACCATATGACATTCTCCCAATCCTCTTCTGGATCATCCAAATGCACTCTAGCAAACTTCAGACAGGCCTGGACATGTACTGGCTTAAGCAGGGGGACACGTCTGGCACTGCAGGATTTGAGTCCCTGGCGGCGTAGTGTGTTACTGATGGTAGGCTTTGTTACTTTGGTCCCAGCTCTCTGCAGGTCATTCACTAGGTCCCCCCGTGTGGTTCTGGGATTTTTGCTCACCGTTCTTGTGATCATTTTGACCCCACGGGGTGAGATCTCGCGTGGAGCCCCAGATCGAGGGAGATTATCAGTGGTCTTGTATGTCTTCCATTTCCTAATAATTGCTCCCACAGTTGATTTCTTTAAACCAAGCTGCTTACCTATTGCAGATTCAGTCTTCCCAGCCTGGTGCAGGTCTACAATTTTATTTCTGGTGTCCTTTGACAGCTCTTTGGTCTTGGCCATAGTGGAGTTTGGAGTGTGACTGTTTGAGGTTGTGGACAGGTGTCTTTTATACTGATAACAAGTTCAAACAGGTGCCATTAATACAGGTAACGAGTGGAGGACAGAGGAGCCTCTTAAAGAAGTTGTTACAGGTCTGTGAGAGCCAGAAATCTTGCTTGTTTGTAGGTGACCAAATACTTATTTTCCACCATAATTTGCAAATAAATTCATAAAAAATCCTACAATGTGATTTTCTGGATTTTCTTTCCTCAATTTGTCTGTCATAGTTGACGTGTAGCTATGATGAAAATTACAGGCCTCTGTCATCTTTTTAAGTGGGAGAACTTGCACAATTGGTGGCTGACTAAATACTTTTTTTCCCCACTGTATATACTATATATTCTATCCACATACTGTCCATAATGTCTATACATCCCATCACACACACTGTATATATATATTTATTCTCCGGATTCCGACATTGCTCTTCCTAATATTTATATGTTTCTTCTTTACTTTTAGATTTGTGTGTATTGTTGTGAATTGTTATATATTACTGCACTGTTGGAGCTAGGAATTTAGCTCCACCCACAATAACATCTGCTAAATATGTGTATGCGACCAATACAATTTGATTTGATTTGAATTGACCCCAAACCCTGGTAACTATGATAACGGTATACCTCTGTAGGACACGGTTCCCTGTGGGTCAGTGGTAGCTTTGGTGACAGTAGGTGTGTGGTAGCTATGGTGACAGTAGGTGTGTAGTAGCTATGGTGACAGTAGGTGTGTAGTAGCTATGGTGACAGTATACCTCCGTAGGACACGGTTCCCTGTGGGTCAGTGGTCAGACTTTGTCTCAGCTTCCTTCTCTTCTCCTCTGTCACGTCCAGACCCAGGTACGACAACGCCTGGTCGTGGTGGGGGGGGGGGAGGGGAAAGAGAGAGAGGGGTAGAGAGAGAGGGCGAGAGAGAGGGGAGAGAGAGAGAGAGAGGGGGAGAGAGAGAGGAGAGCAAGAGAGAGAGGGGTAGAGAGAGCGAGAGGGGGAGAGAGAGAGGGGAAGAGAGAGAGAGAGGGGGAGAGAGAGGGGGAGAGAGAGAGGGGAGAGAGAGAGAGAGAGGGGGACAGAGAGAGGAGAGAGAGAGAGAGAAAGAGTTAATAAGAAAGTCAATGTCACATGATGGTAAATCCCTGCTCACTGAGGACATGGTGTATGTGTGGTTGAAGTCCCAAATCCTGCAGGGGGCGGTATAACAGCAGTATAACACCACCAAGCTCTCGTTTCCTTGAACTTGGGTTGACAACATCTCTACACTAGACAAATTATAGATATTCTACCTGTTGCTCTCTCTCTCTCTCTCTCTCTCTCTCTCTCTCTCTCTCTCTCTCTCTCTCTCTCTCTCTCTCTCTCTCTCTCTCTCTCTCTCTCTCTCTCTCTCTCTCTCTCTCTCTCTCTCTCTCTCTCTCTCTCTCTCTCTCTCTCTCTCTCTCTCCTCCCTCCCTCCCTCCTATCCTCAATAATTTGGAAAGAATATACTGTCTTCATGAGGGAGATCATATTATAAAGTGTCTGTGTGTTGTTCATTCAACCTAAACTAACCCTGTCTCTGTTGCATGTCACCACAGTGAACCAGTACAGTAAAGCTGTAGGGCATTGTGTCTGTGTGCGACATTAAAGTGCTCCCCCCTGCAATGCAACTCGTACCAGGCAGGAACCAGAGGCAGAGAGCAAGGACTAGAGCCAAGGACAGGGCATAATCCCATTAATGAGACCGTGGTAGATTAGGGTCAGTCACAGACTGAGTGAGATTAAGATTAGATTAAAATCACTGCTAAACAACTGCAGTGGGCGTCCATGACAAAACTACAGGCACAGAGAGATACAGAGATACATGAGGAATGGAGAGAGAGGAGAGAGATAGAAGAGAGAGAGAGAGAGAGAGAGAGAGAGAGAGAGAGAGAGAGAGAGAGAGAGAGAGAGAGAGAGAGAGAGAGGAGAGAGATTAGATCCAACCAAATCATGAGAAAACAAAAATATAATTACTTGACACATTGGAAAGAATTAACAAAAAAACTGAGCAAACTAGAATGCTATTTGGCCCTCAACAGAGAGTACACAGTGGCAGAATACCTGACCACTGTGACCGCCACACCGGTGGTCACGAGTCATGAAGGCTCTCAAATTCCACGTGACCGTTTAGTCATGGTAACTAGGCTGACATCAGTGCAAATGTAATCGAAAATCTAATCAAACACTTCATGAGAGCCCATGAGCTCATCTTGCGCAACATTTCTATAGGCTATGCAATTGCGTGAGAAAACAGAGTGATGGCCTCTACTAAAAAGAGGAGGATCCCATCAGCTTTCTATAGGCTAGGCCTACTATATTTATTTCTCAACTTTCCTAATATTAAGCACATTTTTTATCTTTACAACAGGAGTATAGCCTACCTGGCTGGCATGAAAATGAACCACCGGAAAAGCGTCCTCCATTTGCTATTTAAGTGCATAGATGACTTTTTTTTTTTCCCCCCTGCCCATGTTTCGAGACAGGTGCATGATAATGGTCCATTCTAAATCAAAACAAATTCCCCACATACATTATTTAGTATATGTAAAGACAACATTAAATCAAGAATAGTGGGATGGGTGACAATATTAGCCTATGACTTGTGAATGATATATTATCACTTGTGAATGATACCCAACATAAGAAACAGCCTTTTTTGGGGGGGACTTTTTCTAATCATAGTCACACACCTCATGTAGCCTAGCCCATAGGCTATATGTTTTGATAAGGTTTGTATCACAACTAAAGTGGCCAAAGAACTTCTTAAAATTAAGCACATTAATCCGCTTTACAAGGGGTGTAGAGCCTAACTGGCATACAAAAGCAGCGCATGAGTTTCTAGTTTGGGGAAGATAATTTTCACCATAAAAATGCACTTTTATAATAAAAGCAATACATGCATAATCGCATTTGCGGTCACTTTTGATAAAGGTGTTTTCCTGCTAATGGGACATTCTCGCTTATAGCCTACTGCCGTGTGCGCTTTGCTGCGCTTATAATGTGAAGAAATAGCCTAATAGTTTATCAACATTTTAAGCTAAATGTTCTGATCTCTTGCGTTAGCCACATTGCGTAAAATATGTTTTTGGATGCTAGCGGTTGTATTAATTTGGGATCTATGGAATCCCACAACTGTCCCAGACTATGTTTGGATATTTATTTCTCGCACAGAATAGAATAGATCAACTTTTGTACTATGGGGGATAGTAGATTGACATAGGCTAGTGCTTTTGCTGTTCGTTAGGCCTACTCATCTTGTTGGCTGACGAAAAGTAAATGTGGACAGTTCTTCCAATATCTTCAATATGCACCTCGGAATTGGATAAGGATGCGCGCAGTTGCGCCCCCGATGTGTCTGTCTTCACTTGTAGCCTGTGAGAAAGTCCCGCTCATGTGATGGAGAGCCATGTGAGACCCGATCATGTGATGGAGAGCCATGTGAGTGAGAGGTGCTTAGGAGCGCGCAGCACTCAGGGAGAAAGGTACAACGCAGCACTCCGGGCCGAGGGCACAATGGCCACTGGCCGTAAAATGCATAGATTTTTTTAGGGTGCATTACGGCCACACAAAGGGGATGCCACCATGAAATTCGAGGCATTATCAAGTGCTTATCAAATTGTGAATGAGAGACTAATGAAGTGTGTACAGCCTGCCGCTGAAAAACATCCTCACAGCATGATGCTGCCACCACCATGCTTCACCGTAGGGATGCTGCCACCACCATGCTTCACCGTAGGGATGCTGCCAGGTTTCCTCCAGACGTGACGCTTGGCATTCAGGCCAAAGAGTTCATCTTGGTTTCATCAGACCAGAGAATCTTGTTTCTCATGGTCTGAGAGTCCTTTGGGGTGCCTTTTGGCCAAACTCCAAGCGGGGCT
>NW_028164646.1:0-4000 GCF_964263955.1 Coregonus lavaretus
ATCCTGTCTGAGTGTGCATGTGTTTCTTTGAGTTAAATGTCTCACGTGTGTTTACGTTAGTGACCACAGCCCTCTGAGGCCTGGCTTACAGGAGCCATGGGAATGAGGCACTGCTATAGGCAGGGGCGCATCTTTGGTTTTAGAAGTGTGGGGTACATAATTAGGCGTCCGCATGGTCCTAAAGCACAATGTAGCCTCAATTTTGTATCACATTCCAATGATAAAACTAGGGGGGGGGGACAAAAAACGCAATTTCAGAATGTGGGGGGGCGTGTGTCCCCCGTCCCCAGTGAAAGTTGCGCCCCTGGCGGTAGGTGTACTGAACCTCTCTCACTCTCTCTCTTCTTCTCTCTCTTTTTTTTCTCTCCCTCTCTCTGTTAGTAGGTGAAAACATACATACTTCTTTCCCCATTCACAGGTGTTATCTGTGTGTGCATGTGTTTGTGTGTGTGTGTGTGTGTGTGTGAGCATGTGTGGGTATGTGGATTTGTCTGTATTTGTTTCCTAAGAATTGACCTTGAATGACCAGGAGGATGTCTGAATTCCCCAATCTTTAATTTAACCTCAAAACATAACTGATAAAATAATTCCAGACCATAGACTTACATGTTACTAGTCACACACAGACACACACACACACAGACACACAGACACACACACACACACACACACACTTGATAATCTGGTTGGGTTTGACCACAATCACAAAATGCGAAAATCACACTCCCACAGCCCCAAAAGCTTTCACTATTTCACTCACACCATCGGTACACAAAAAGAGGATTATGACCACAAAGCAGTACACATTCATTTTTCCTCAATTATATTATGTTGTTTTCTGAGATTTTTATGTTTAGGATTCATCTTTCTGCCTGCCTCGCAAGCCATGTTGGCATACAGTCAATGTGTCCTAGTGTCAAGGTATGAGCTTTCATCACAGAGCCCATCTAGCTCCCTCTCATGGCTGAGCCTCATACTACAGTTGAGATTTTAAAAGAGAAGTCAACAGGCTTTTTCTATTTTCCAAAACAATATTATTCATGGTTCTCTGTGGGCACCAATGCCCATCTTTGACACACAATGTAACATCAATAGGTTTTTTATTAGACTTGTAGTGTGGATGTATATACTGGGAACCTCTTGTACCCCATTAGACAATGACATCATAGGTCACCACGGTTGCCTAATGGGGCCCGAAGACCAAGACAGATGATGCTCTGGACCCAGGCATGCAATCCTCTCTATCCCTCTCTCTCTTTCTTTCTCTCTCTCTCTCTATTGCTTTCGTTCGTTCGCTCTCTCTCTCTCTCTCTCTCTCTCTCTCTCTCTCTCTCTCTCTCCCTCTCTCTCTCTCTCTCTCTCTCTGTCTCTCTCTCTCTGTCTCTCTCTCTCTGTCTCTCTCTCTCTCTCTCTCTCTCTCTCTCTCTCTCTCTCTCTCTCTCTCATACACACACGCACATTCTCTTACTCTACTTCCTCCTCCCTCACTCTGCCAAGTCTTCAATTAGGCGGCCCAGTGAGTAATTGTGTGTTGTTGATGAGTGAGCGAGCGTCGGTCATTAGGCTGGATGTGGAAAGTCTCTGCATGGGAAAGCCTTGGCGTGTTTCCCCTGTCGTGTCCAGGGTGACAGTCTGAGAGAGGGTTTCTAAACACATGCCATTGTAAACACACTCTGAAGAGGCATGCAACCAGCCCACTCAGTCTGTACAGTATGTGTCTGCCTGGACCGGAGCTCCCTGGGTTTTCATTCCCTCTGGTTGCATGGTGCATTAATGGAACCAAAGATAATGGAAGATGCCAGAGAGCTGAGGTAGTCATAGGTAGGGCCAAAGACCCCCTAAGTGCTTAGAGACTAGGTGGGAATACATGTCAATTGAAGTAATTCAGATAAAACATCCTGATTTTCTCTTTCCTTTCTTGTTTTTATCTCATCATTTACACATTAATCAAGACATTGTACAGGGTCACGTTAATATTGGTCCCCCTGCCAAATCATCTCTAGTCTCTCCCTCTGCATGTAACCATGGCAATGCTGCAATACAATGCCCAATGCGAGTAGGAGACTTCACATCGTGGAGGCCAGAAGGAGACCCTATGAGAAGTTTGGCAGGAGAATGCCTCCGGTGCCCTGTTCACCCTCACCACCCCCGCCTTCTCCTGTTACACCCCCCTACACCCCCTTTTACCCCCACGCACCCCGACCTTATCAGACACATTTTTCCTGTTTGTGTTTCCTGTGTGATTACAGTTATTGTTGGAATAACAGAGAGAGAGAGACTGACAGACAGGGGACTGTACAGTAGGGAAAGCCCAGATACATGCCACAGCTGTATTGGTGGAAATATGCAAACGTGTGTAGTTCTGATTTGAAGGTTTAAGGGAAACTGCTGACATACTACTAAACTGTGGCATCATTCTACTAGTGAGAGGATTGATACATGAGCTTAGGGTTTATTATTGAGTTATCAAATGAAGAGTTTATTTCCAAAACACTATATATCCATTTTCAGAAATGTTGGCAAATGAGCTTTTATTGTTTAAAGAACTTATGAAAGAGATTGGTGTTTTTTTAAACTATCTAATCATGGTATGGGGTTGTTCAATGACATACATTTACATTTTAGTCATTTAGCAGATGCTCTTATCCAGAGCAACTTACAGTTAGTGAATGCATACATTTTTTATACTGGCCCCCCGTGGGAATCAAACCCACAATCCTGGCGTTGCAGACGCCATGCTCTACCAACTGAGCTACATCCCTGCCGGCCATTCCCTCCCCTACCCTGGACCAATTGTGCACCGCCCCATAGGTCTCCCGGTCACGGTCGGCTACGACAGAGCCTGGATTCAAACCAGGATCTCTAGTGGCACAGCTAGCACTGCGATGCAGTGCCTTAGACCACTGCGCCACCTGGGAATGTATTTGTTTAAAATCGATAATTTTAGAGTGACAAATAATCATGTTCGTTTTGCAAAACGCTATATATCCGCCTCACTCTCAGATAAATAAGTAGTACTGCTAGGTTTTACACAGTCAAATGTAAGAAATAAGTAAACATTTTATAAAGAACTGTACAAAAAATTATTCAATACAGTGTCGTGTATTGAGATTATGACGTTGTTAATGTTTTAAGTGGAACCAGAGAGGACGTTAATTTTAGTATCAAGAGGGAATGTTTTAGTGTAACGCAACATACAACAGACAGGAAGTGTGTTGTGGACAGGGGAGACTGGTGATTGGCCAGAAGAGGGAGCCCATCTTTTTGCATTGTTTATAAGTAGGGGTTAAACGATGAAAGGGCAGAGCGGCCATTCTGAGGCGTCGCTCTCCGGATGTCATGACATCTGTCACTTATGCTGTAACCGTGGGATATTAATAAAAGCCTCTAAAACATGGTGCAGCCTAAGCGGACTCTTTGTTGACAGCAATAATTGCCACCATTCACCCGATACGACAAATGGCGCCCAACGTGGGGCTGGTCTGCATCTCTCCTCTGTTTCATTCAGCCGCCAAGCTAACTCGCTTTGAAGCCATGGCCAGACAAGGGTGAGTTTTTCTTACCGGTTTGGAGCTTGTTAGGTTTGGATACTGCGTGTGTACACTGGAGGGGTGTACCATACGACCGAAATGTGCCTCATGTGGCGTTATTGCGGTCGACTAGAGTCTGTTATAATATATTCCATTCGTAAACGGCAGATAATTGGAATTTTAGAGCATCAAACGGTAGGAATTAAGTATTGGCAGTGTACAGTTAAAACAGATATGCGCATTCATTAGGGCACTGTACCGCTTAAGACCCCGGGGGGGCCATTTAGAAAATGATGGGCCGGCAAATCCGCTTGCACGATAGAATGTGCAGTCGGTGGGTTTTTAAAGAAAAACTTGGTTTGATGGGGTTTATCTGATTGTGATTATGGTTCGACTTTCGTCCGACGGGGTGTCTTATTGGGTCTAATTTCTCGGTGAAATGGTCATTAATCCACGGTAGCAAAAACGGT